>NC_052638.1:25603883-25906846 GCF_016161935.1 Mauremys reevesii
AATGTTACTGATGACCCATGTGGGTTTCAATATGCTACCACAGGATGGAATTTGGTTTTTTAGTTTTCTTTTTTAAAAACCTAGGAAATTATATATATATATATATATATACACACACACACACACACACACACACTATGTCGAGGACATTAAGATTGCAAAATCAAACACTCAAAAATTAGTTGCTTGTGCAACCTTAACTCAGCTTCTTTGTCACATGTACAGTAAATTGCAGGTGACTGGCTTTCAGCTACAAGTCTAGCTTTCGGATACATTGTACAACGTATCCTCTAAGCATCTTTGGGTTTTATACACAAAATGACTTGTTTCAGAAATATTTCTGGAGAGGCAAAGTTACCAGTAATGTAGGCATTGTCCTTCATACACCACTCTCCTATCAAGTGTGGTGGCATGACCTATTTAAATAGATAAGATTGCACAATTGTGTAACTCCAGCAGCAGACCTTCACGGGGTTGACTCAATGGACCAAATCCTGCCCGCAGCAGCAGTCTCATGGGTAAAGCCAAGGACACGATGTGGGTTAAATAGTTTTCATCAGCTAAATATGTAACCAGCCTAATACACTGTTTTCCAGACTCACTAATATAGTGAGGTGCTCTGGGCTGGATGTCCTGTGTTGTCTGCCAAGTGAAGGGTGCTGTCACACACATCTAGTTCTTATCGCTATAATATGTTAAAGCTTCTGAGGGTCTAAAAACACAGTTCTGATTCACATATACAGTTAAACAAACAGTTCAGGTTAACATTATGTCAGACCCCAGACATGGTTAGAAAAGTCACATGGGATACAGCTGCTGGGAGTCCCACCTGTGAAACAATGGAAAAATACGGCCCATAGAAGCTACTATGCAAATTAAATTAGCATAAACACTGCACTCAGATTAAAGGAACTGAGCATCTGCCTTGAGAAGTTTGAGAGAGCACTCTAGAGAAGCAGATGGACAGAGGTAAGGGGAGGGATTCTGATGCCTTCCACTGACACACACCAGCATATTTGTTATTTTTAAGGTTACAAGTTTATCACACAAGAAATGTGTATGTTTACACCAAATGGCAACAGAGCACTGAATAGTCTGCAGTAGTTATTTCTTATAGATATATTTCTTAGGGCAGGTCTACACTAAGGGCGGGGGTCGAACTAGAGTACGCAAGTTCAGCTACGTGAATAGCGTAGCTGAATTCGAAGTACCCTAGTTCGAACTACTCACCCGTCCAGACGCCGCGGAATTGAAGTCTGCAGCTCCAAGGTCAACTCCGCCACCGCCTTTTGCAGTGGTGGAGTACCGGAGTCGACCGCGGCGCTTCCGGAGTTCGAACTATCGCGTCCAGATTAGACGCGATAGTTCGAACTCCGAGAAGTCGAACTCACCGCGTCGACCCGGCTGGTAAGTGTAGACTAGCCCTTATAGATAGTACAGTCTAGTATAAAATCCTACCTGCTGAAAATCCAAAGATTAAGACTGCCACATTACTACATTCCAGCATTACTACAGAGTGACACTTCCTCATTATCTCAGCCTGACCAGTCTCCCCTTTCCTGCACACAGCATGTTCTCATTTCAGCCACACTTTCTATCAATGGTCCATTCCTAATTTATAGACAGTTAATAAATTAGTAGCTATCTTCTTGCAAAACGTTTTATAACATGTTTTTCGGACACTATTAAACTTGCATGATGGGAAATATTAAGAAGCAGACAAGCATGTTTGTGATGATAATGAATCATTTTTCAATCATTACTAGTAATCTGTTTCATTCTGTAACATCCATTTACCACAAACACAGGAAGTGAGCTCAGCCTTATGTAAATTAAAAGTAAGTAGAACTACTACTACATTGCTCTGTGAACCAAATAAAAAAGCAATTCAATGCCCCGGTATAAGTGCAAAAAGGAAATTTTTCTGCCTTTTAATTGCGCTTAATGTTTATTTCTGAATTAAACAGTGACATTTTGAAAAATAATACCATAACATTAGCGTGTTTTCAAGGTCTTGGAATATGTAAAGCAATTTGCTTTTAAATGAGAACAATTTGCAAATCTAAGCAGGAAATAAATTTAAAAACCCATTTAAAATTCAGTTGTGATTCAGTGTTTTTACAGACAGACATACAGAGTTTACACATATTAATTTGGTTGCTAGCTCAATGAACAACTAATGCTATGGGGCAATATGAAGCCTGAGGAGAGACTGAACATAATAGGTCAAAATCAGATTGGATGGTTTTGCCGGGTTTTAGAGAAAACATCACATGAACAGCCTAGATCAGTAATCAGCTTATGAGAAATGGAAATCTCAAACCCCAATACATGTGAAAGATAAGCTCAGAGGGTACTGTTTAGAGCTAGGGTATCAGCCTTCCACTTTCCCTTGGGGAAACCAGCCATTTTTCCTGCATGATAAATAAAACCACAGTGGACTTTCTAAATTGGACAATCATTTGTATGATGGAAGCATCTAGAGGACCCAGATGAGACTGGTGCCACGTTGTATTATACACTGTACAAATATCTGATAAGACACAGTCCTTGCCCCACATAACTTACAATCCAAATAGACAGGACAAAGGACATGAGAAAGAAAAATCATCTTAATTTTACAGGTAGGGAACTAAGGGACAAAGAGAGAAAGTGACTTGCCTAAATTCACACTGGAAATCTGTGGCAGAACAAGGAATTGAACCCAGGTTTCCTGAGTCCCAGTCTAGTATTTTACCCTCAGGACCATCCTTACTCTCCAAAGTGGCACAATTAATAATATAGACTTTAACTTCTTGCCTACCTCCAGGAAAACAGTGATGCAAATAAATCCATTTTTGACCCCAAATCAAATCATTAAGTCTGAGCACATTAGTTGCACCCATAAAGTGTGCACGAACCTGTCACACACATGGGTCATTTGGACATCTATGTATAGGACTTGCACTCGTTTTGCAGGTGCAGTTTAGGCTCCCAGGGCCAGATTAAATTTTGTGGGCCCGGCGCCGAACATATTTGTGGGCCCCCTTGGAGGCAATGGAGCATGGCACGGGGAGGTCAGTCCCTGGAGCAAGGGGCCAGCCAGAGGCAATGGGGTGGGGCATGGCAGGGGAGGCCCCACCCAGCGCGAGGGCACTATTTACAAACCGGCAGTTGCCAGATGCACAGTGGCCCACCCGGCCCTGTGCTGCCAGCGTGCCCCTTCCCCTCATGCTGCCTGACCTCACAGCCCCTCCCCCCCCCCAACTCCCTATGGCCAGAGGCCTCTTGGACCCACTATTCCCAGCGCCCCCCCAGACCCACCTACAAATGCACAGTGCCCTACACACCACCACCCTCCACAGAACCCCCACTCCCTAGTGCCCCAACACACACACAGATCTTCCCTGCCCCTTCACAGCGCAGCACGCCCCAGACCCACTCCCTGCATCCTGGCCGCATTCACCAGCCTTGCTGGGAGGCGACTGTGTCTGCCTGGCTGAGCCGGCAGCGCAGCCAGGGCTGGTCCCAGGGCTGGAAATCGCTCCGGCCCCTTGGGAGTGGCGTGATCAGCCAGGCTAGGACCTGCCCCAGCTGGGGTCCCTCAAGACGCACTTGCCTGGAGGGGCCCAGGGAAGCCCTCCACACTGTTCCTCCCCCACACACACCTGGGGCCCCACAGGTGGGGGGAAGCAGAGACTGCCCAGAGCTGGAGGTGCACTGGGGTCCGGCCGGGGGGCTGAGAAGAGCAGGGGGTGTGGCCAGGGGGCAGACAGGAGCCCTTGGCCAGCTGGTGGGCAGGCTGAGAGGAGCAAGTGGTGGGCGGGGGGAGCCAGCGGGGTCTCGGGGCACAGTGCAAGTGGAGCAGGCCGGGGCCCCTTCTGAGCATGGTCCCAGCTCCATGGAGCCACTGTAAACTCGGCACCGGGCACCCACATTGGAGCTCTGTGTTGTCTCTTCTTTCTTACTTTCTCCTGGAGCTTTACTTGCATTCTGCTTCCTCTCTTTGGCCAACTCTAAGCATTAGTGGTTAGAATAAAGGCCACAAACCTTCCTCTCTAATTCTTTCTGTTCTCAACAGTGAAAAGACTAACAAAGGCTCAGGTTCTCTACTGATTGGGATGGGTGGGGATGAGAAAGAGGTCGTTCCTGCATTTCTATGCTCCACCATGCTACCTGGGAGACAAGAATTCCCAGTGGTGGGTCCTCTTCTATGGAAATTGCTCCTGCCAGAAATATGTCTAAGCCTTCTACTGACCACATTTAGAGTGTGATGAAGCATGCATGAGAGCTGTTCAACAGTTTCACTACCTAAAATCTCCCACAGAAAACAGTGCTGGGTGCTGAACAGTTTTGAAAGTCTGGCCACTTATTTACGTGCTCACTGCAGGTTCTGGAATCTCCTGTCTCTTACTGGCTAAGTTACGCTTTGCAGCATTACATTAGGGAATTTGCTTCCTTTTTTGGAATCCTTTTTTTGCTATTCAATTTAATTTTTGTAAAGTAAAGCCAGACACTATAGTGATGAGCCTCATACATTATCATCAATTATTGGTACTGCAGACAACTTTCTGAGATCTTTTTAGTTTGTAGAGGATAATTCTCCTGAAATGCGTTTGGAAGCGGTATTAACTCAGCCTGTATAAATGAAAATAAACTAGAATGCAGTTACTAAGAACTAAGTAACATTCACTGGAGAGTATCTTTCATCTCCCAGTTCTCAATCACATTAAGAGCTAGAGTTAGAAGGACTGTCAAGGTATTTTTATTGTATTACTTTTAAACTTTGCTGTAAAATTTAGACGTATTTCAGGTTTAGAAACTTATTTCAATTTTTTTTCCTGGACAGACTTAAATAACACCAGCTAGCTGTGTTTGTTTTGTTATCTTAAATAATAAGTGAGGATTGGAAACTGAGGTTGGTGCTCAATCCTTTCCTGTGCACCAATCCCCTTGGCCAATTCAGAGGCCCAATCCAGTTCTTCTTAGATGGAAACAGCAGTCATCATTAAGGGAGATAAAGCAAAAATTAGGGAAGGGATTGGATTTGGGGGGCTCATGGAACCCCCTGGAGGGAAACATTTACAGTTCAACACATGAAGAGTGAGTTAGTTGGGCAACAACTTAGAAATGCTGGGCTCATGGATACAAGCAGAAAATGGACTGTTCTACTCCAAACACACCCAATGGGAGTCCATGTATCCCCCCACATGCTCTGTCCTGCAGAGTTAAAACACAAACATGTGTTCCTCCTTTGGGGTGTTTGCACCAATACAGTGAATAATGGGGGTTTTAGTTGAATATTTCCAAGATAAGAGAGCCAGGATTCAATCCAATTACTAAATGGTTCCCAAAGTCTGTTCTTGGGATAAGTAACAAAAACCCAGCCTACTTTCATGGTGGTGTTTAACTGGGAAAGGGCGTCTACATTGTCCCTTTAAAACAGTTTTAAGGGTCAAATACAATATGACACGCTCAAAGTTAGAAAATGCAGAGTTAAACATAACACACTCCCTTCATTCATCAGGATCATGACTGGCTGGCAAGTACTGACAAAAGAAATAACAAGGTAAGATAACATCCCAAATTACACACCAGAGGGTAAAGTCCCACATCGTGTGATAAGATTATATACTTTGGATATAGTACTTTTAAAGCTAGTTGTATAGTAGAGTGGATGACTCAGAGGATTGGTAATGGAATATGGAACCTTTTGTTTCTAGGTTGGCGGTTCAAAGCCAGCTCAGATCAACAGCGGTGAAGCTGTTACTAGCAGATGACTGTTTGGTGGATTATGATAAATTAGTTGGTGATAGCAATACAGACAATTCCTAAATCACCACCACAATTGCCACTAACTGTTGTCCTTGCTGAGAGTCTCAGCAGATAAGCCAAGGAGCGCCCGGCTGAACTAGAAGCCTCTCCACCAATTAAGGGATATACTGACAAGGGGAAGCTCCAATTCCTACTGCTTGTGTTGTTTCTTGACTGTGGAAGAACACAGGATTTACAGTCTTCAGAGTGTCAATCTGACACCTTTCAAAAATGCTAAATTTGCTAACAAGAAAAGTATCTGAAGGCATCTAACCGGTTAAACGGGTTCTAGAGTGAAGTTAGTGAGGTGAGAAGTGTCACAGACAGCATGATGCTTATTTACATACACACCAGCCATTAGGATATAAATGATAATTTGAGGTCATTAGTGGTGCAAGACTCATACCCCATAGCCTCTATTCTGAGACAGCCATCCTCCCCCATGCACAATCTGCCAGGTAGGCCTTGCAATATGGAGCCTGAGCAGCCAAGGTCAAACTTACATGCTCATGAAAACCCTGAACTTCCCTACATAGCATCTCACCATTCTTGGTGCACAAGTTTCAGGACAACTATAATCCTGCTCAAGTATTTTTTCAGTTCTTTACTAATGCCACGCTGGATTAAGGAACACAAGGCTTTCCTTCCACAGCAGAAGTGAACACTTCTCTTTGTGTTGCTGGCGTGAGGAGAAACTAAGTCAGCAATATGAACCTTAGTATCTTGTTTCATAATGTACAAGTTTCTTTGCCTTGCCCTGTAGACATGCCACCTATTTAACATGCAGCCAGTTAGTGATGGAGGAGAGTACTTCTATCAGTGAAGAAAATGGGCCTCCAGTTAATCTGAGGTGAATGAGTTCAAGAACGAATTTAGAAAGCATGCAGTTGGGCTGAGGGATTCAACTGACAAAGTGCCCTCTGCAGAAATAGTTTCCTTCATAATGTATTACATTTTCTAAAACAAATTTCTTCCTGCACATGCATGAAAAGACAAAGCCAAAAATCTGCCAGAACCATTATCTAACCCAGTGAAGTTACTCACCCCACCAAATCTTCGAAAACGCTGCAGGACTTCATTATTGATGAAACAAGACTGTGAAGGATCATTGAGTGCTTGGTCCAACAGGTGGTCAATAAAGTAAATGCCTGGTTCCACGGTCAGCACCATGCCTTCCTTAAGAATGCGGGCAGTTCTCAAACTTTTGAGGCCTGGCAGGTCAATGCGGTCAACTCCCTAGGAAAGAAGCATTTGTTTTAAATGAGAGAAAAATAAACCCACAGTTAGCCTTTTATTATAACTCTTCTGTGTTGAGTCCTCTAAGGACGTATGAAAACCCAGAAAGGCTAGAAATGGAGTTGGAAGCAGAGGACTGAAATAACACAATACAACCATCTCTATCTTAACTTTCACATCCATTTGCACTTCAAACAAATAGATTCACAGCTTTAAATTCAGCTGTGTAAACGGAGCTTTTTTTCCCACTGTGTAAATGCTGGCTCACCATTTTACTTGGTATTGAACTCCCACCTTGTTTACCCCTTTAGAAAAATAAAAACTATTTGTATGATTTCTTTCCCCCGCACCCTTTCTAAAGCATTTCCAATGTAACATTTTAAAATAAGTTATAAATCTTAAAAAATGGGCCCATTTTATTGCTGAAGGAATTGAATTATGGACAATTGTCTAAGGTTATGCAAATCAATATCCTTATTGAATGTTATTAAAATGCATTTATGACTGTGATTCAAAAAGCAGTGAGTCTACAACAGTTCTCATCTTGAGTGACTTCACAACGGCAGTCCATTTGGAACTAGATTTTTTCAGATTCAGACTTTCAGGCAACATGGGGCTGAACATGATTTTACTGAAAACATAGTCGAAGCAATCAAGTTCTGACAAGTAAAACATTCTCTTCTTTCCAAGAGTTGGTGAAGTACAATGATATATGAAGACATGCTTAATCAAGAAATTAGAAGCACTGCAGAGACTGGTTGAGGATATTAATAATCTTCCCCAAAATGTGCCAGGTATTGCAACACCTGAATAAAAATAAATCTCACTCTCTTCAATTAAAACATCAAAATCCTTTGTGTCTTCAACACAGTCTCAGCAGCAAAATATTGTGATGACCAATATATGGATGATAGGGCTGCAACCCTGCTAGCACTTACATATGTAAAGTTAAGAACCTGTATTTCCACTGAAGCCAATGGGACTACTCATGTGAGTAGAGTCAAGCATGAATGGAAGTGTTTGCAGGGTAAGGATATTCTCCTCTCTGGTCTTCACAGAGCTTTGCTAATTCATCCCTTAAAGCTAACATCCTTGTCCATAGTGTGCTTAGAACTGTTAGTACCGCTATTCATAATGGTGAAGTGAACACTTCCTTTCTCCAGGGATTAAGCAGGTTTCCTCTCCAGTACCCTCAGCCTTTGTCAGCTGAGGGGCAGAGGCTAGGCATAAAAGTGAAGCAAGGTATGTCAGGTGGCAGAATGAGGGGCCCAAATCAGCCATATTTTAGTTTTCAGTGAACTGTCTCCTTTCAAAGTGTATAATACTCACATTACCTCTATTTGCTCAAAAGCTCTGATTTTCAGTTCCGAGAAAGCTTATTTCTCATCAATACTAAATGGCAATTTCAAGCAATAAAGTCTATTTTATTTTTGCCAGTCACCTAAATTGTATTTGGGGTTTCCCGTTTGGGGTATTTAGTCTCTTCTCATGTATGATGTCTACCCTGGCCAATATTTTCAAAGGTGGGTGCATAATCCATATTTAAGTAGCTAAAAGAATGGCCTGATTTTCAGATATGATTTTCACTTCTATCACTGACTTCAGTGGCAATTGTGGGTACTGCAGCCTCTGAAAATAAGGCCACTGTTATTTAGGAATCGTGTTTTGAACATTTCCAGTGTATATCTGATAAACCCAGTCTCATTTGTTTGCTTTCGTGGGTTTTGATCAGGATTTTATGATTATTATTCACCAGGTTTAATCTAAAACAGGGCAGCTCAGATGTAATCATCTTGCTGAGCTATGATTGGGAGACAATCACTATTTAAAATTTGTATATGTCTTAAATGCTGAAATGATCAATACGTTACTTATTTAAGATCTATTTATAATTGAACAGAGATGGAGCATCTTTCCTTCATTGCTGTCCCGTGAGCTATGTCATCTTGGTCTCATTTTGTAATGCTTAAAGCCAAGGAAATAAGGGCATCCAGTTTTGTGGATTAATCTCTTTCATGAGCTGTAAAGAATTAGATTAGTAGAGGGCCCTTTTGGAGTTTTTACAAATATATCTAAGCAGCTTTATACAAACTTCCCCCAAACTAACAAACCATATTTGACTTTTATCTCCCCAATTTTGGTTTTAAATTCCTTTTTGCAAATCATTCCAAGCCATTTGCTAGATAAATTGATATACAATGAAAATAACCAAGATGCCAAAAAAACTCTGAAGGCATCATTGACACTGTTTTTGTAATTATTACTTTCCACTTAAAACAAATGAGATGAGACACGACACATTTTCTTATAAAAAAGTATTGGTGCTCGCTGTTAAGCTCTCTAAGTTCAGCTTTTAGAACGAGGCACAGATGCTTTATCTGTCCTGCTTGCAATCAAATACTGCATTTAATACTTCCTCCCAAGAGATGACAAATGTTTGCTATCAATACACACACAGTAATTTACAACTGCTCTGTGGCAATCTGCTGTTTCTGACAGCAAAGTATTTTTGCTCTAAGTTCCAATCCCAGGTTCTTTGGATTTTAGTAGCGGCTGGGGACGTGGTTATGGGGTAAGGCTAAATTTGTGCACCAAAATGTCACGGGAGACAACCTCCAGCAGAGAGTAAAGATTGGGGAGATCAGATTTTCAAAGTTACAAATCAAGAACCCTGTTGCTGGGGCTGAAGTGGGGGAGTTAAAAGGCACTCTTTGAGGGGGGGGGCAGCTAAGTGTGCACTGGAGGGTTTGGCAATGTGTGCAAGAAAAAGGAAATAAGGCCAGTTCCTCCTCTTCCTCGCTCAACCCAAGAGCACCCTCCTTTTCCCATGTGTAAGGCAGAACTAGTTAGTAGCTTATTAGAGGCCTTGTGCGTGGGGAAGGAAAAGGGGCAGGGTATCAATATGTGACAGGCTAGGGTGGAAGAGATCTCTCTCTCTCTCTAGGTACATTCAGGGTATGTCTACATTACAACTGGAAGTGTGATTGCAGCTGGGTAGACATGCCCACACTAGCCGTAATCTAGCTAATGAGTTAAAAAAGGCAGCGAAGACATGGTGGCACAGAGCATGGCCTGGGCTAGCAACATGGTAAGTACTCTGGGTTCCAGGTGCGCTTGTACAACCCATGCCACCATATCTTCACTGATATTTTTAGCCACATTAAGCTAGATTACAATTAGCACAGGTATGCCTACCTAAACTGCAATCCCCATTAATTGCAGTGTAGACATATCCTTATCATGCTCACCACTCTGATATTTGAGTACCTTACACGGTACCTGTTTTTTTAGACATACTAGCACTCATCTCATTGGTTATCAAATTCACCAGCCCAGGTGGCTGGCAGCTTCTCTGAGCGTGTCTACACTGCAATTAAAAACCCACAGCTGGTCTGTGCTTGCCGGGCTTGTGGGGCCCAGGCTAAGGGACTGTTTAATTGCAGTGTAGACGTTCAAGCTTGGACTGCAGCCCGAGCTCTGGGACCCTCCTCGCAGGGGTCTTATAGCCCGGGCTCCAGCCCAAGATCTACACCACAATTAAACAGACCTTTAGCCCAACCCTGGTCTTTAATTGCAGTGTAGACATATCCTTTAAGTGCGGAGTCTGTTCAGGCTATTTACAAAAACTGGGCTAAACCAACTTTTTTCTGTAAAGCTGGCAGGGTCCCTGGGGCAGGCCTGAAAATAGGAACACTGCTGTTTCCAGGGCCACCCTACTAAAGACCATACTGTATTGGGTGTATAACCCGGCAGGCAAAATGTCCCATTGACCCCAGAATCCTCTGTTAGATTTTCTCCCTTTTATAACTGAAGTTTCCATATAGCATTCTCACCCAAATAACTAACACTTTGAATCAAGCACTGAATACTCTATAGCATTGCTGCTTGTTGAGAGCTGAAATGGAGGATCAAAATGAGAGTGCTGCATCACTAGACTTTATTATTTGTATTGCAGTAGTGCCTAGGAGCCCAGTCATGGCCCAAGACCCCATTGTGCTAGGTGCTGTACAAGCAACAAAAAGGCAATCCCTGCCCCAAAGAGAAATGTAGAACAACAGTACAGTAAACATCTTAGCACCATGCACCTAAAAAGGTACATTCAGTGGTATCTTGGGAAGCCTTGCTTTTGAAGAACTGTTTATCTTACTGTACACATCAAGCAACAAACAGTATCCAAAACCATAGTCTAGCCCTGTGATTTTATTTTGAAGTTCTATTTGCATTTGAAAATTGGTTCAGGCCCACGGTAAGCACAGATGTATGACACTGTCATTTGCAAGCGTTCTCCTGCCAAGAACATTGGATTCCAATTAATGGTTCATGTAAGGTAACAAAAAACAGCAAGTCTAGGCAACAAGCACTGTCAAGGGAACAACAGAATTATTATGTAAACTGAGTATTCTACTATGTGATCAAAATAAAAGTTCAAATTAAGATAAGTGGGCAGTAATATGAAATACAGATTTCTTTTGGAATAAAAAGGAAATTCGGAGGTGAAAAAAGACATCGATTATCTCTTAGTAAAAGGATCCAATTAAAACTAAAGGGCTGCCTCAGTACATGGACATCTTGCCATCAACAGGAGTTGATAAGAATAAAAATAACAATAATACAATATGTTATAAGTACTTTTTCCACTAAGGGATCCAAAGTGTTTTATTAACTTAGGGTCCAGTCCTGGTAACATTACCAGATGTAATGCTTATATGTAATTGGGTAGTTCCAGTGAGGTTAGTGTCCCCAGTCCGCGGGTCCTCAAGTTGTGCTTGGCACAGGACCTAAGAGGGAGCCCCAGGCATGTGCTAGCTGTATCAGCTGCTAATGGCTCCCCAAGGGCCCATTATATCAGACAGGGATTGCCTGAGTGTAGAGATGCTCTGGTCACATCCTTCCACAGCCCTCACAGAGAATCCATATCAGCCTGATTAGGATAGCTCAAAGTGGCTGTAGCAGGGACCAAGATCTGGTCCAATATCACTATTTGTAGTGAACTCTGGGCAATATTCACAGGGCTAGGCTCTTAGACTGTTTCAAACTATACATTGGTACTTTTTCTTATTAAGTTGCCATGGGATCTTTAGCTAGCACAAGTTGTTGGGATCTCAGTTTTAGATCACATCCAGTGCACTGCAGTCATGACTATGTTCTCTAATTAAAAATCAAATATTATTTAAATAATCATACTAACAACATTTCTATTATACTAAATCTATATTAAAAATAAGAGTTAAGTTGTTCTATCAGTCACCCATTGTTCACATCTATGTCTAACGAGCTCATTTATTGTAGGGAAAAAAAAAGAGTCCTGAATGGCTAACAATAAAATAAAACCTTGAATTTCATACAATTTGTCTCTTGGTCCCTTCTCCCTAAATCCTTGGTTCTCTTGCTCAGTGAATTAAGTAATCTCCAGTTACCATTCTGTCTGGGTTTTATCGACAGCCCTAGCAGACTCCAGCCAGCTAAAGGAGCTGCTAGTCAACTGAGTTTGAAACTGACAGCAGGTTAGATGAGTACCTGCTTCAAGCACGATACAATTCTCCTGGAATTTGGGAGACACAGTTTCCTTTTCTGGAGGATAATCTAATTACTTGTCAGAGCTTTTGGGATGCAACTAGAAGTTAACACTGGGGAAACTGAGACCACAATGTAATTTAGCTATTTTTATGTTAAAAAGTTTTTCTTCTTTTCATAGGCACCAAGTTCAAACTGCACTCTAAACTTTCCCTGCAATGACTGGAAGAGCATCAGGAAGCAGAATTATCTGTCATTTATTACAAGTAGCACTGGATGTTTGGAGTCAGGTACAGTGGGATTTTAATCTACTCCTGTAACTTGGTTCTGATCTCAACTTCCCATGTCATTTTTGCTTCCCCATTCTCAGATGTCACTAGGTTCCCCTGCTGCCATTATGAAAGTACTGGGAAATACTGAATGTTTTTTCTATTTCAACAGATTTAATACAACTCAAGAATGAGAGTAAGTGGCAGATACTGAATGGTAAAATCACCATGTTGGCAGCTACAATATAATCAGAAAGAATAGGAGAACATTAATACTCAATGTTTTAATACTCAAATGACTTTTTTGTGTTACAGACAGAGAACATCTGTAGGATATTCTGGGCTTTTTCTTTTGTGGGCCTTTTGTCATTAACATTGATAGGAATTGCCTTTGTAAGAACCCAAAGGCACAAAACTGGAAACTCACCCCATAATAATACTTTTTACGGCTTATTTTCTGTATATTGTTTAAAAGATAACTACACCTCTACCCCGATATAACGCTGTCCTCGGGAGCCAAAAAATCTTACCGCGTTATAGGTGAAACCGCGTTATATTGAACTTGCTTTGATTTGCCGGAGTGTGCAGCCCCGTCCCCCCGGAGCACTGTTTTACCATGTTATATCCAAATTTGTGTTATATCAAGTCACGTTATATTGGGGTAGAGATGTATATTATCACAATCTTTTACATAAAAATCATAACCTGCACATACTGTAAATTGTTCTGAATACACCCACCTATGTATGTTAGTCCTTGTTAAAAAACAGAGATGGACTGACACTGCAAAATTCAGATCTAAACTCCCCCTCCCAAATGTAAAGGTTTTTTGACTGAGTATTAATGAAAAAGAAACACAAAACAAAATCAGTTTCCTGATATTCAAATGAAGGGGTAAAGATCCTGAGAAGTCAAAGTTTCATAACTCGGTTGGTAAGGGGCTGCATTGTATCATGAACGAGCTTTCTTCCTTTTCTGTTTATGTTAAAAACCGTTTTTTCTACTACAACCTGTAAATCCAAAAACTTTAGAATAAGCCCTTGCAGAAAAGGCCCTTTGGGACTTGATAGAGAATGATAACTTTTCTCCACATCTGTAAAACTACATAGCCAGAGTATAATACTCCATTGAATTATATAGGTTGCTTTAAAAGTCTTATAGAAAGGACCTATTCTGTACTAAACACCTTGGTTTTTCAGGCTAATTTCTGTAGAACCTGATTGGTTTCATCCCTATTAAAGTCTATAGGATTTTTCCACATGGGAAGCCTTTGCAAATTTTCTTCTTGGCAATACTTTTCCTGCTCATTGCCAAGGTGGCCCACATGGCAGTATACTGCAGAAAAGGGGCTGAATTAAAATGAAAAGATAAAGAAAGAGAAGCAAGTACCTCCTTATCTTCACTCCAGATACACAATTTATTACAGTGATAAGGATGAACTCAGAACTAACCCTACACAAGTGATTGTCAAAGGGGAATCATCTTCAAACGAGTGAGCTGCTAGTGGCGTTCCACACGGATCAGTTCTTGGCCCTATGCTATTTTAACATTTTTATTAATCACCTGAAAGAAAACAAAATCATTACTGATATAAAGTTTGCCCATGACACACAAATTGTGGGAGTGATCAATAATGAGGAGGACAGGTCCCTGGTACAGAACAATCTGGATCATTTGGTAAGCAGGGTGCATACAAACAATATGCATTTTAGTATGGCTAATTGTAAATGTATAATCTAAGAACAAGGAACATAGGCAATTAAGACTAGAGATGTTCAAAGTAAAGATACATTCTACAACTTTTTTTTATAACTTGAGATGTCCAAGGGACAGCTGTTAACCCAATTTAAATTAACTGATTTGTTATTGCAGAAAGCCTTAAAATATACTTAGCGTTTTACAGAGCCTTACAGTCAATCAATACAACATGAAATTGAAACACCTCAAGAATCAAGAGACAAGGAATTGGGATTTAAAAGAAAATTTCAACCATATCTTCTGATGTAAAATGTTTAACATTTTTCAACTGAACAGGCTCAAATCCTCATTTATATACCATAAAGAATTTACTCAGAAAACAAATGAAAGTGTGTGGGAAAACTGTATCCATGATTAAATGCTACGGTTGACACCAAACCCAATGGCGATTTCGTACTCTGAAGTTAGCTTTTTCTGACTAAGGGCCAGATTTTCCTGAAGTACTTAGCATATACCACTAGGCCCAGATTTTCAAGCCTGCTCAACTCCCATTTAGGACCCTAAATGAAGCAGCCAAATTTTCAAAAGCGTTCAGTATCCCACAGCTCCCATCAAGAAGTACGCTATTTAGGGCAAGGTTTTCCATGAGAGCGGCTCACTGCAGAGAACTTCTTAAAACCAGGGCACTTATTTAGGTCCTTAAATGGGAGCTGTTGGGTGTTAAATTCTTTTGAAAATCTGGCCATAAATGTAGTTTATATACCACCAACATTGTTTGCCAAAACTAAAAGCTTTTACAAAGCAACGAAAGAAAGATAATATATATATTTTGAACAAAACATTATCTTTATAGGATATTTGCATACATTTTGCAGTGTTGCTATCAGGGTAAGAAAGTGCTTACTGAATGCTGCATGTGAAAGCTGCTTACTGGAAAAAAATATTACTGCCAATTTTGCAAAAACCTGATTACTAATGAATAACTAATCTAAGATAACAATGTCTGGAATCAGTTTTTGGAACACAGCATACTTTGTGAGGGATAGAAATTAGGAAATGAAAAACTTACTGTATTATTCCAAATTTAGCTGCTTATACTTGAAAAATAGTTGAATAATAAGTACTTGGAAAGTTTTTCTTTTTTAGAATTTTTGAAAGCATTACAAATTATTTTCAGTCAAAAGCAAGTAACTTCTTCTTGGCTAATTAGAAAATAGGACAGGATATGGCAAGCATGTGCATAGAGTGTAATAAGCATAGAAACAGCATTGTGAAATTCCTCATAAAAGCAGCCTACTTGGTAAATGTTAAACACACCAAAAGAACTTCACAATCTATAAAATATATTTAAAATGTATCATCTCCTCATAAGAAAATGAAACATAGCCAAGACCCTTCTTTTAGTTAACATGGACAAGCGCTGTGTTCATGCTGCAGTGTCCAACTGTGTATATTTATAATTTAATCAAGAAAAATACTGTAGAAAGGTTGATGGTTAATTCAGATGTGTGCAGAATTACTTGCATTGATTTCCTGATTCAACATTGGTAGTATTATAGCCTAAACTCTGCACAGAATTCACAGAGGCAGACGTTAAAGTGCCTCAGAGACCAAAATTTTAGAAGTTTTCTTCCTTTCCTCAAACCCCCAATCCATCATATTTTCAAAACCAAACTAATTTTGGACCTGTAATTTTACATGCTCAATCATTTGTAGATAGAGTTATCTAGTCATCTGAAATGTGAACATAATATAAGAATAGCCATACTGGGTCAGAGCAATGGCCCATCTAGCCCAATATCCTTTCTTCCAACAATGGACAGTGCCAGATTTTTCAAAGGGAACAAATAGAATAGAGCAATTATTGAGTGATCCATCCCGTCATTCAGTCCCAGCTTCTGGCAGTGAGAGGTTTAGGGACACAGCGCACAGGATTGCATCCCTGACCATCTTGCTGGTATCCTGGTATCCTCCAGGAACGTATCTAATTCTTTTTGGAACCCAGTTATATTTTTGGCCTTCACAACATCCCCTGGCAATGAGTTCCACAGGTTGACTGTACATAGCATGAAGTACTTCTTCCTTGTTTTTGTTTTAAACTTGCTGCCTCTGAATTTCATTGGGCGACCTCTGCTTCTTATGTTACGTGAAGGAGTAAATAGCAATCCCTTATTCACTTTCTCCACACCGTTCATGATTTTATAACTCTCTACCATATCCCCCACCTTAGAAAAGAGACTCCTAAGTGCTAGTCTATACTACCGCAGTAAATCGATCTAAGTTACGCGAATAACTTACGTGGCTACATTGCGCTGTGTCGACAGGACAGTGTCTCTTGTCAACTTCTCTTATGCTTCTCAGGGAGATGGAGTACACAAATCGATGGGAGAGTGAGTACACAAATCGATGGGAGAGCGCTCACCCAGCGATTTAGTGTGTCTTCACCACACCCGCTAAATTGACATTGATTGGCACGACATGCATTGATTGCAGCAGCGCCAATGTACCGGTGCAGTAAAATGAATAGTCCTAGTCCTTTTAATCTCTCCTTATATGAAACCTGCTCCATATTCCTCCATACCTCAGTTTTGTTGCCCTTCTCTGTCCTTTTTCCAATACTAATATCTCTTTTTTGAGCTGGGCTGTTCAGAACTGTATGCAGTATTCAAGGTGTGAGTGTACCATGGATTTATATAGTGCCATTATAATATTTTCTGTCCCTTTCCTAATGGTTCATAACAGTGTTAACTTTGTTGACTGATGCTGCACACTGAACGGGTTAGGTATGCAAATGTTTAATTTGAGAATGAAATTCCATGACTATATGCACTCAATCTATATTCAACTTCAGTGTTTGTTCGTAAAGTTAGCATACAATTATACTCATTTTACAAACATGCAACCGAGCGCTTAATGTATTTGAAATCTTTTCCCTAAATTCCTATGCACTCACAACTGACTGCATCTGCAAAACTGCAGACACAGATTAGTCAGAATTTGAATATACAGCCCTTAAAATAGATTGTACAATGTACAAGAGAACTAACATTTGTTAATTTTGATTTATGTATATAAACAACTCCTTTCCCGAAACACATAAGGGAAAAGAAAGCAACTCTGTATGCTATATGAGCGTTTGTAGAAACTGGATCACTGCAACTGAATGTGGTGGGTCCTTGTCCAGCTGGTTGGAAGTATAGGGGTTGTTTGCCCTTATATGGGGTCCCTTCTCCAAATGGAGGTGGCGAGCAGAATCTACCTGGACAGAGCAGGAAGGAACAGGAAGTGGCTGGATCAGGTGGTGTGGAAGATGTCTAGTGGAGGTACTTCTCACAGAGGGGATATGGTTCTCAAATGAAATGGATTGGAAGGGGATTTAGAAGAAAGCATCCCTTTAAAGAAGCTGGAGAAGTGGGGGTTCGGGGCTCCTAACATCTGGTGCAGGTGGGAGCCAATTCCCCATCCTTTTTCCAGACCCATTCATCCTCATATGAGGGGGCCCAGAAACAGGCTGGCTGGAACCAGGTTGGGTTGTAAGAGGGCTGACAGCAACTCTTCCAAGTAGGGGGGGAAACAATTAAGGAACTAATGATGACCTGCTCAAAACAATTTATTGCTGGTTATTCCCAGATATTCTACGTGAATAAAGTTGCAGTCTAATTAAATCACATCCATTGCATCTTGTCTTTCTTCTGGTGCAGCTGGAACAACTACTGATTTGTAATGAAGAAAGGTCTGTGATGGAGCAGAAGGATCTGTTGCTTTATATCTAATTGAAGAACAATTCTGGGTTTTCCCGCTGTATGTGAGGCTCTGGCCTTAGAAAATGTATATCCTGTAGTTAATTTTAAAAGTGCAAGAGATATCCTACTTTACTAATTCCTCTCACCTGTTCTAAAACTTACTTGGCTCTCAGGCCTGCAAAAGATTACACAAACATTCAACTATAAGTGGAAGTAGTTTCACTACTCATATTCTTAAAGTCAAAACTACTCACATGCTTAAAGTTAAGTATGGGCATCAGTATATGAAGCATAAGAATGGCCATCCTGGGTCAGACCAATGGTCCATCTAGCCCAGCATACTGTCTTCCAATGGTGGCCAATGCCACGTGCTTCAGAGGGAATGAACGGACCAGGGCAAATACTGAGTGATCCATCCCATTGTTCACTCCCAGCTTCTGTTAGAAGCTTATGACACCCAGAGCATGGGGTTGTGTCCCTGATCATCTTGGCTAATAGCCATTGATGGATCTATCCTCCATGAACTTATCTAATGCTTTTTTGAACCCAATTATAGTTTTGGCCTTCACAACATTCCCTGGCAATGAGTTCCAAAGGTTGACTGTGCGTTGACTGGGGTCTTAGATTCTGGAGTCCACTAGCAGATCTCCCTTGAGTCTGCCAAGTCGCTCCTGCAATGAGTGTTCAATGCCAACATGAGGTGAGAGAACAGCATGGAGAGAGGGCACTAACTGTCTGTGCCATATAAGTTAGCGATGAAGCTTTGCACACAGCAAAGGGTTCAATTTAATTTTTGTTTCTTTTTCATTAAATTAAAACTGAAAAGCCCATTCCAGTACACTCGCATTTCTGTAATTTTGTGTCAGTCATTAACTATACACCGTAATGTTTAAAATAAAACATAGCTTCAAATGTTTACGTATGATTTCTTCCCTCGCCTTAAAAAGCAGCCTCAATCCTCAAAGAGCAGCCATTATGTGGCATAACTAAGATAATGTGAAACCCTGTGGTTTATTGGGGAGAAATCTAACACAGCTTTCAAATGACATCTCCATCAGTATTTAACATCGTAACTGTGAAATGTAGCTTTTAAAAAAGAAACATCCAATAGGATCGTGGTACATGAATGACCCCCCCCACCCCAACATAAACATGATCCTAAATATATTAATATCATGCCTAAAAAGCTCCTGTAACTGATTTCTAACATTTCTAATAATGTATGATACATTATTGAAAATACTTTTTTCTTAAAATCTTGTGATACTAAAAAAATAAAAAACAAGGAAAAATCTTAGACTGTTGCGAACGTCTCATTGTTGAGTGTAGAATTATACTATCTCTTCTTTCAGGCACTATTAATGTTCTACACTCAACAATGAGACGTTCGCAACAGTCTAAAAAACAAACTGTAAAATCTTAGACTGTTGCGAACGTCTCAATGTTGAGTGTAGAATTATACTATCTCTTGTTTCAGGCACTATTAATTTTGTACACTCAACAATGCTCATTGTTGAGTGTAGAATTATACTATCTCTTCTTTCAGGCACTATTAATGTTCTACACTCAACAATGAGACGTTCGCAACAGTCTAAAAAACAAACTGTAACTGCCAAGGAGTTTGGCTGATATGATAATAAATAAAGCTAGTTTCAATATTTTCGGAAAGATTTTTCCTTGTTTTTTATTTTTTTAGTATCACAAGATTTTAAGAAAAAAGTATTTTCAATAATGTATCATACATTATTAGAAATGTTAGAAATCAGTTACAGGAGCTTTTTAGGCATGATATTAATATATTTAGGATCATGTTTATGTTGGGGTGGGGGGGTCATTCATGTACCACGATCCTATTGGATGTTTCTTTTTTAAAAGCTACATTTCACAGTTATGATGTTAAATACTGATGGAGATGTCATTTGAAAGCTGTGTTAGATTTCTCCCCAATAAACCACAGGGTTTCACATTATCTTAGTTATGCCACATAATGGCTGCTCTTTGAGGATTGAGGCTGCTTTTTAAGGCGAGGGAAGAAATCATACGTAAACATTTGAAGCTATGTTTTATTTTAAACATTACGGTGTATAGTTAATGACTGACACAAAATTACAGAAATGCGAGTGTACTGGAATGGGCTTTTCAGTTTTAATTTAATGAAAAAGAAACAAAAATTAAATTGAACCCTTTGCTGTGTGCAAAGCTTCATCGCTAACTTATATGGCACAGACAGTTAGTGCCCTCTCTCCATGCTGTTCTCTCACCTCATGTTGGCATTGAACACTCATCGCAGGAGCGACTTGGCAGACTCAAGGGAGATCTGCTAGTGGACTCCAGAATCTCATCATATTAATTTTGGGGGAAATGATAACTACTGTCAAATTCACATAGCACTCAGAGAATGCATTTAATACACAAAAATTGTTCTTCTAATTCTAGGAAATGATGTTATTAATGCTCTGAAAAGCCTATCAGTCATTCTTCTATATTAGGGCTTGTCTACACTTAAAATGCTGCAGTAGTGTAGCTGTATCGCTAAAGCTGCGCTGCTGTAGCACTTCAGTGAAGACACTACCTACACCGATAGAAGGTGTTCTCCCTTGGCATAGGTACTCCACCTCCTTGAGAGGCAGTAGCAAGGTCAATGAGAGAATTCTCCTGTCAACCTAGCACTGCCTACACAGGGGGTTACGGTCGATTTAATTGCATTGCTCTGGGGTGTGGATTTTTCATATCCCTGAATACTGACCTAATTTCCTTACATAGACCAGGCCTTAATCAGACTTTGCATTGACACACACATTACATCATTATTTAGTATATTTTATCATGGTTATTTTCTGTTATTATTCTGTTGTTATTCTAGTCAGGCTTTAAGACATTTGTCACCCATCTTTTAAGAACAAGAGAAGTTGCATATCGTGCTTGTACTTGAGAAAGAAAACTTTTCAGTGCTCTTCAACTAAGTGGCCAAAATATGATTACATGTAAAGATCAACTAGTGACTGGAGAAAGCAATTCTTTCTGCATAGGTATGTATGTACACTCACACCAGAGCCTTATGTTCTTCTCCTATGTAGTCTAAACCAATTATTATGCAGTAGCAGCAGTTGTGGACTAAGAACTGATGCAAGAATCCCACTCAAGCTGACTCTCACACTAACAAACCACATTCACTTTTAAACTCTTTTTCCTTTTCAGAAAAATATGCATTTTAAAATTGAACCGAAGAGAGAAAAATGTATGAGCCACATAGTTTTGTTTAAAATTAGCAATAAAAGGATAGAGAAAAACATTTTAATAGCAACCAGTTGCCTCAGGAGACTCTCCTTCTGCAACGTGTGTAGTATAGACACAACAGTCATGCTCTTAGGTTTGAAAAGATTGCAAAGGGTTGTGGAGAGACCTAACAGTCCGGTTCTTTCTACGCCTACTGCTGATCAATACACTGAGTGACACACTACAGCCAATGAATATATGGTGGCCCATGTTGGAAAAATAAGCTAATGATTCACTGGAACTAGACTTCAATGTAGGAAGATGGGTAGCCAGGGAAAAGCCCGTGGGCAGGTGTTTGGGAGGGACCGCCTCCTCCGTTCAAGAGATGTTTCTCCGTTTCGCAAAGTATCTTTCCTCTAAAAATCCCCATGAAAGAACTGCAGGGATGTGCATTATGTATTGACAAGGTGTGTGCTCCTCGCAGGTGTGTGTTTTATTTTTTCAGGCATATCTGCATCTACTCTGGCAAGAGTTTGTCATCAGTCCCATGTAGGGGCTTATCCTGCATTGCTGCCAGAGAGTGGGCTCTGTCACCTCCAACACCATTCAGACTTGAAGACACTCAGCTTCTCGCAGGAACCGTGCAGGTTCAGAATAAATGTAGACTTTAAAATGGCATTTCCTAGGAGGTAAATGTTTTTTGAAGCATGTGTCAAGGCTGGGAGTGTTGATACTGAGCCTACTCATAGGTAAAAAAAAACCATTTTGTTTGAAATGTTGCATATTCTCAAATGTGTATTTTTGCATCAATCCCTCTAAAATTGCTCAGACCACAATAGAGGTGCTGGCTAATGAACAGAAGTATTAGCAATTATTGTTGGAAATGAAGGGAAACAGGGATATTGTGTCTTATGGGATTTCACAAGACGCAGGTTGACTATAGCTTCAGAGTACATTTTAAATTTTGCAGTGGAAAAATCAGAGGCCTTCATAGGTCTCACTGCTGCGTTGCCATTGGGTGTTAGTCACATCTTTATCATACGCCTCTTCTACAACGGCAGCACCCCAGCTACCCAACCTCATGCTCTCACTAACAGAAGTTGGTCCAATAGAAGATATTACCTCTCCCACCTTGCCAACTTAACTCTGTCCATTGCTTTTACTCTCTCCACCTCCATTTCCACCCCTCACCCATGCAGTTTCTGTCCCCACTCCCTTCCCTTACTCCAACAATTTCTTCCTTTTCTCCATTAACAAATGCCCTCCTACAAACTAAATTTTTAACATAAAATACATACACATGCAAAATGATGGCTCTACCAAGCGGTGTGCCAACTGTTACCCTGATAACCCTGCTTCAAAATACCATCCTTAAAACGTTGGGGTTTTTTTTTGGTGTGGTCTTTTTAGATCATAAACTCTTTGAGGCACGGAACACATCCTGCTGCATGAGCACACTGCTGATCACGCAGCTGCTGCTGAATAAATAGATGCAACAAATGGACCAACTGAAAATAAAACACACTCTTGGCCTTATTCATAGGAGTATTAGGAATGCTAAGAATCCCCGCAGCATGAGTAGGCATTTCATAGGAGCATTTCATGTGTTGATGAAATTATCATTTAATTTCAGGAAAACCACATGAAATACCACACCAGCAAAGAAAAACTTCAGTGCACATTAATTCCTAACCAGAGAAGACACTACTCACTGTGAAACTAAAAGAAAAGCCTACTTAAGTCAGAAGGGTTAATCTGCAAATCAGCTAGCACTAACCTCTGGGTAGCCTCCAACATCGTGCACATCAATTCCAAGTAGATGTCCAAGTCCGTGTGGCATAAATATTGCACCCAGATGAACCTTCACCATGTCATCTACATTGCCTTTCAGGATGCCAATTTTAGTCAGCTCTTCCAGATGGACTCTGTCTGCCAGACGGTGCATATCAGGCCAGCCGACCCCTTAGAGAGCAGAAAAAAGCAGTTGTGTTAACTATTTCTAGATATTTTTAAATAAAACATTCAGAAAAGCAGAAGAAATATACCCAGCGCCCTTCACATCGTATTTTTTTTTTTTTTTTTTTTTTTTTAAAAAGGAGGTAGGTAGAGTATCCATTTTAGCAGGAAAACATTTCAAATAGAAACAAACAGCTAACATGGGTATGCAAAAATGGCTGATGGTCAACAAGAAACCAATGAAATATAACCGGATTTGAATAAGATTTTTTTGCTAAATTGTATGTGTTTGCTCATGTCTGTGCAAACATTAATATACCCATGAGTTTTCAGAAAGACCATCAATGGGTAAAACATAGCCAGTTATTTGAAATGCAGAGCATAAATTAACAACATAATTATATTTAATTATAATCAGTTCTCTCATGGTGAACATACTGGTTAGGACATTTGAAATGGCTGTCACTTTTCTGTGTATATACCAGATTTATAGCCTGTGTCTTTCTGGCAAAAACACTTTCCAGAAATTAATGACTCCCTTGTTCTTTCCCCCAGCAAATGGACTGTGTAAAAGTCAAGTCCTCCAGTACGTACAATAAAGGACCATTACAACATACTGCTGGTAGCCTATAAGTAGAGTATCAGGACACATTACATATCTATTATTTTTGTGTATTATACAATATCATTTCACTAAAACTGCTGAGAGGGTCTTTTCAACTGTTGGTAACACAGTATACTATCTTAATTAGTTCACCAAGGGTTTGAGTCATCATCAATAATTACAGTTGGAGAACTAAGGTAACTAGGAGTAAAGTACAGCAACCAGTATTTTCCTTGTTCAAATTTGGCATGGCTACACAAAAATCAGCAATTTTTATATCCAGCCTCCCCACTTCAACTATCATTTGTTTTACCCCAGTGGAACATCCAGCTTTGAGGTCCTGTTAACATTACTGTCATGTCATAATTACAACAGAAATTTCTGCTAAATATAATAAAGTTGCAAAGTGAGAAATACTTCACTCCCATAGCAGGGCTCAAATAAAATTCATACTTGTCGTGTGTCTTTGGAATAAAGGTCAGGAGCAGGATGAGCAGCACTGTATGTCTACTGTCATCAGATTTGTTTAGCATTGCAAACTATCCAAACATGACCCAATGCATCCCAAAGAGTTTCCACTAATAGGAACTGCTCAATTGATCATAGAGTCAAGTTAGGTGACATGCAGAATCATTTATTTCAGCTATCGGATTAGTCCCACATTGTTAGACTTTTACACTCTTTCTTCAAGTGTTGCATAGATTTGAACACTGGTTACACTAATATTCAACTCTCTAGGTTTGTCTGGTATTATTCCACAGCTACTTCGTAACAGATTCCACATCTATTATATGTTAAATTGCATCAATATAATCTTGGCTGTATAGTAAATTATTTTCAGAGTGGTAGCCGTGTTAGTCTGCATCAGCAAAAAGAACGTGCAAAAGCTTACACCTAAATAAATTTGTTAGTCTCTAAGGCAGGGGTCTCCAATGCGGTGCCTGTGGGTGCCATGGTGCCCACCAGGGCATCTAAGTGTGCCTGCATATTGGCCGGCGGACGAGCATCTGCCGAAATTCAGCAGCATTTTGGCGGCAACACCTTTGGATGACGCTGCTTGTCGGCGGCATTTCGGTAGATGCTTGTCTGCCACCACGGTCCTCCGTGCCTGCCAGACAAAAAAGGTTGGGGACCGCTGCTCTAAGGTGCCACAAGTACTCCTCGTTCTTTTTAGTAAATTACTGTATCATGTCTGGTTTTCTTCTTACTTTGTAGACTTAGAAGTATATGCTTCCTGTATTCAATTTCTATGTGGTAAACATCACTGTTCCCACATATCTCTGACTTCCTGACTCCCTCGGTATCAGTGTGAGCTTAGGAGGTCCAGTGATGAACCTTTCTGGTGACCTCTGGACATACAGAATTCTTAAGATGTTTGAGTCCCTGGTGTTTCATTTATTCCTTTGTTTGGTCCAAGAGAAGCATACTATGGAAGATTTTCAAAGGTACAAATGAGAGTTAAATCCCATTGACGTTCAGTGGAAACTGGCAGCCTAAGGCCTAAGTGCCTTTGAAAATCTCTCTTCTGCGTCTGCTTTTTAGGTTAGGACTAAGCCCTGGTCTATACTATAGTTAGATTGACTATAGAGTTATGTCAACCTAACTCTAAGTATCTACACTAAAACATAGCTCCCATCAATGCAACTCACCCACTTCATCAACTTAACTCCACCTTCCCAAGAGGCGTAGTGCTTAGGTCAATGTAGTCAGGCTGACGTAGTGTCAATGTAGACACAGTGCTGCTTACACTGATTGTTGCTGCCTTTCAGGAGCTGTTCCACAATGGTAATTAAATTGGTGCCAGCGCTCCTGGTGAGGATGTGCACCGGCCACACAAGGAACATAGATTTCTGTGAAATGTCAGTTAAATCTCGGTTTCCACACATGAAAATTTGTGAAGTAAAACTAAAATGAGATTTTAAACATGGATTGAATTATACCTGTGTATCAAAGAAAGAATAGGCTTCTCACCCCCCTCGAGCTCTAGATAAATTTCACTCCCTGTAATTCTGCGTCATCGAATTATAACTACGTTACGTATGTAACTTCACTTTATGGAGCACCCATTTAGGTTTCTTGACATTTGGTGAGTTTCAGTGTTATTTGCACAATATCATTACCAGAAATAGACTAAGAAACTAGTAGATATGCAAAAAATGGTAGAAAAGCAGCTTTTAAACAAATAGAAAATAAAATAAAACTTTGTTGTTAACATTAGGAATGAAAAGATGTGCTGTTCACTTAAATTTTCTGGCACAACTGTGACTACAAGTTTGCTGATTGGTTCTTTTAGAGATCTTTAACTTAGACTAAACTCTCAAATTTTAAAATCAATCCTTTGATATTAGAAAAAAATCTGCATGGAGATGAAGTTGAGTAGCAATAACAATCTGCCTTGAGATACAGAATATGAATTTTTCGTGTCAGCAATTCTACTTTCTGTACATTGCTAATACACAATCATGAACATTTCATTTAGGACCATATTCAGTGCAGTTGCAGTGGTGTAACTGAGGTCAGCATTTGGTCAGCGTATGAAATGGAAAGCTCTGAATAACTTGTTTCAATGAATTTAAAATGAGGCCTCTCCAAGCACTAACAGCATCTGGTATTTGTAGAGTATTAGAGAAAAATGGTGCTGAGTAGAGCAGACTTCATGTAAACAGGCAAGGTTGCAAGCTTCCTTATACAACCTTGCAGAATATAATGCACCTCAATTCTGACTCATAACATCCCTTTGCCTTTATTTGGCATATGGAATCAATGATAGCAAACTATGGGTGCATTTTTTGTGATGTGAAGAAGCATCCACAGGAGTCAAAACGACAATCTGAAAATTACATAGGAAGTTCTACTGCTAACAACAGGCATTAGGAGACATTTTCCAACCATAAATTAAATCTTCAAAAATATACATCCTTAATAGGCAATAAAGTTTGAGAAAGTGGACCATTAAAATGCTCTAATTAAGAAGTGCTTTACTGATTATTTTAAATGCAAGTCCTAGCTGAGCATTTGAACCAACTGCTGAGAACAATTTTGGACTCTTTCTTTTAGCTGAGAAGGAATTAAATTTCTTTTTTCAGAACATTCTGTGCATCTTCTCTCCCCTGGTTTCCCACTACTGAGTGTTCCTCATATCTAGTCATGCAAATAGAAATGTATCAGAACCAAAGCTCCAGTTCGGAATGATCCTTGAGTTCAGAAAAGTTAAAGTTGGAGGAGAACTCTGAGGCTTGGGCCTATTACAATATTCAGAGGTGAGAGTGTAAAAAAAGGAGAGAGAGAACATGAAATCTTCTTTAGTGTTCTGACAAATTTTATTAGTTGAGTCATAGGAGAGAATCACTTCAGCTCCAATTCTCTGAATCGCACTCTTGTAGCCGTAAATAGCACTGGCAAAGCACTGGCTATAGGGAAATTAAGTACTGCCTAAGAGACCCCTTTAAATGATTCATGTATCATTTTGCAAGCAGGCCTGTAATGTAAGTATTAAAATACATCGAAGATTTTTAAATGAAAAAATAAACAAAGGCCGTGAAGTGCACAGACAGCTATATTTGCTATTCCGCTGTTTGACTTTATGTTTCATTTAATGTGTTTGTCTTAAAAGGGTGTTTGTATTTTGAACAACTCAGCTGCCTTGTTTGCTACTAGTTCAAATGGTTCTAATTCTAAACTGTAAAATATTTCACCTGCAGATTATTTTATCTGGTTAAATGTATATTCTCTGGGGAGACAGGAACATGTTAAGACCTTTGTTAATCTACTGCACAGTAGAATGCGATCATGCATTACTGGTGTGGTAAGGACAAACACTAGCAGTTTTGAGCCAACTGGAGATATTGAACTAAGTAGAATGAACTTGCTGCTCTTGGAGTAAAAAATGCTGGAGTCATCGTCTTGCTAGATATGAACTGATTGTCATGCTGGAGATAAGCTCAGATAATATGGTGCAAACATAGGTTTTTTTTTTAAAACAGCAAATTAACAGAGCTTTTCCAGTTATAAGCTTTTCATCAAACCTTTCCTAACTGGTAACCTTAAGAAAGTAAAATTAATGTTTTTGAGGCAATGAGAAGCAAGTATTTCTGAGTAATCTGACAAATATTTAAAAATGTTGAGCACACAGTCTACTCAAGAAACAAGTTTGGCAAACTAACTCAAGCAGGAGAGAGAGAAATTTGTATGCAAATTTTGTGTTTTTAATATATTTTAATGTTTTATATAATATAAAAACATATACTGAAAGTTTAATTTGAATCCTAAAATTGTGTTGAGTGAAATTGACAAGGGTTGCAGTTATAACTAAATAATCAAAATAGAATTATGTTTTTTTTATAATACAATGGCACATACAAATCTGACTTTAGCTGACCAGCAAATGTCCCCCAGCAAGATTCTAAATTAATTAGAAAGTGCATCTGGGACTCCTGGCTTTTATCAGAGTCCCCAGTTTTGATACTCTGCTCGACCTGACACATGTTGGCAACGGGAACATGGAAGGGGAAAAGAAAAAGAAATATGGTAGTCAAGGTTCACCATGGACAGCTGAGAGCAGAACCTTGTCAGTAACTTCTTTTCACATTACAGCAAAATCGCTTAACAATTTGGATGAGACCAAGGGGAGTATAAAAGCAAAAGATGCGTGCATCAATCTTGTTCCAGCTGACAAAGCATTATTTACATGCATTATTGCAAATGTAATCATAACAGTTGATTGTGCTTTAATACCATTTTGTATTAGTCCTGCATCCCCAATCACCATCTGAAATGTTTCACTGTTTGAATTATTCAGGATCTTTATTTATCAGTTACTGAGAAGTTTATCATGGTTACCAAAATGTTATGGTTTTTTTTTTAAATGTAGAAAGGTTAGTTCAGTTATTAGCTTTAAACCAATTTATAAGCTGGTTATACCACACTGACAGATCAGGTTTAGAAAGCTAGATTGAAGCGTCCTTGGACTTTGGAAGTTAGTACCAAGAGAAGTCTGCACTCAGGAAAATCTGCTGATGATGTGTCTGCTCTATTCTTAATTCACTGCCAAATGAGATACTGTGTAATACAGGTCAGTGAACCAATGACTGAGCTTCTCACTGAAGTCCAGTTACCAAGGCTCATTAAGTTTTGATTGGTTAGTTGCCATTCTGCATGTTTTTGGTCAAAAGGCCAGGATAAAAAGCACCTTTTACAGTGATACATGCAATGTAAATATTAAAGAGTTTTAAATATACATTCTGAAATATATAACAATGACCAGGCTGTTGGGCAATTCAGATAATGGAATGTGACAGTCCAGGGATTAAGTAGCAAAAAATATAACATCAACGGTTCTTAATCTATAGAAAAAGCTACTGTGCTAAAAGTACTATTATTTTACAGTTTTGTTATATATGTGGTATAATGTGCTTAAAAATGGCACAATCAATACAATTAGCACAATTATATTTAAAAAAAGACAGAGCCATATCTGTAGATATAGATATATAGAGATATAGATATAGTTATATAATTTCCAGCAATAATCTGAAATTATCAGATACCTTTAGTTGAGTATCTAGGCATAGTATTACAGAAAAAAAAAGACACCTGTGTTTTCTTTCTTTTAGAATATTTTCCCACCAAACCCTAAATTGCCAAACTACTTTGTAATATTTTCTAAAATCTACCTTTTAAAGACTTAAAACTTCACATGAAAACACTGCTCTCACTCACTCTCTCTGGAAGATCATCTGGAGCCAAGAAGATTTTGGTGATATAGAAAGGAGAAGAATGAGATTAATGAAGTTGAGAATTAGATACAATATTTTAATTTCATTAGATGTACTGTAACTTTGTAACTGACATTCTTAAAAGGCGGGATAATCCCATTATTTATCTTAAACAAGCAATTTACAAGAATATCACAGTAAGAAAAGGTTTTATAGTTGTTCATAAACTACTGCTATCCCTGTTATCTTGTCAACCAAGTAATCTGAGGTTATTTACTTAAGTTTTATTAGAATATAAAATAACAGAATACAAAAATAACTTGGAATTACTGCTTGGTACTTAGTCACTTCTGTTTGGAGACTGTTCTCAAAAGGTCTCACACAGTAATTTTTTTGCTGCTAGTTAGGGTATTTTGTGGTTATAATTGTGACAATGATTAAACCACAAGTGATTTTGCAGGGATTTGCCAGTACAGATGTCACAATACTTAGAAAAAAATACTGTGCAAGGTTATACTAAATTTCTCCCAAAACTGTGTTAAGGTTAGGTTATATTTAATTTCTGAGTGTCTACAAACAAGGGCAAAAGGTCCGACATCCCCTGGTAGTGCCACTAAAATGCAGACGAACTGTGCAATCCCTGTCTCAGTCAGTGAGCCACTGGAACATGTTAAGATTGGCCAGACACGTAACAAACATAGCAGACATAAAACAAAACTCCCTAAAAATGCTAAGCAAATTCTTATTAAACATTATTTAAATGTAAGATGATGCTTTCTTCTCTTTTCGTTTTGTTGAAAAAACTGCTACATTTCAGATTTTCAAAGCTTCCTTTTTGCACAACAGATCAGACAGCAAATAATTTGTTATCAGTTTTCTAGATTTGGTTCCCAAAAAACCTGGCTTGGCAAATGTCCCCTGAACATCAACAAAAAAAGATTATTATAAGTAGCATTGTCCTGTTGTTGAAGTGGCTGAATAAACTAGTTTGCTGAGCATGTTTCTTAGCCTTCACTGAGTAGCTGTGACAAAAAATGGCAAGTAACTGCTAACAAGAATCTCTATCTTCTAAAAACAAACCAAAACAGTAAGATGTAAGGGAACTAAAATCTACAACTACATTTGATGACCAGAAATGGGCCCAAAGTCAAATCCACAAACCTTTGAATTTTGGGGAAATTTTGTCAAGAACCCCCAAAATGTGGGGAAACTGTAACCTGATCTCAATTTTGCATAGTGGGTGCATGATTATAAGGTAACTTATAAGTTACCTAAATGCACTACATATCCAGGTGCCTATCTTTAGTCACACAATTTTGAAACTTGGGCCCTATTCTGCACTGGTAACCAACAGTTTGTTGCTATATGTCGATAATGGTCAGTTACTTCTTCCATTATAAGCCCTATATTTTGATGATTTTTAATGTGTCAAGCCACCAAGATAATTCTAAACTAGGATATCGTTTTTCTTAAAACACAGTAGCCTAAGTCCACTGAATGGATACAGCACACCCTTGGGTTCCTTTTATATAACATTTTATCTGGGAGCCTGAAAAGGTGCAATTTTTGAAACAAGCTGCAGTGAAGCCCAGCAGAATGTGTCATGCTTAGTTAATTTCACCACAAGATCTTCAACGATGCACATATTCGGGGTAAAAGTAGCAGCACTTTAGGGTTTAGTTTTAGTGGGGAAACTCAAACTTTGAAAAAAGAACAGGAGTACTTGTGGCACCTTAGAGACTAACAAATTTATTTGAGCATAAGCTTTTGTGGGCTACAGCCTACTTCATCGGATGCATAGAATGGAACATACAGTAAGAAGTTATTTATACATACAGAGAACAAGAAAAGATGGAAGTACCCATACCAACTGTAAGAGGCTAATTAATTAGAAGAAGCTATCATCAGCAGGGGAGAAAAACTTTAGAAGTGATCATCAAGATGGCCCATTTCGGACAGTTGACATGAAGGTGTGAGGATACTTTAACATGGGGAAATAGATTCAATTAGTGTAATGACCGAGCCATTCCCAGTCTCTGTTCAAACCTAAGTTAATGGTATCTAGTTTGCATATTAATTCAAGTTCAGTAGCTTCTCGTTGGAGTCTGTTTTTGAAGCTTTTCTGTCGCAAAATTGCCACCTTAACGTCTGTCACTGAGTGATTAGAGAGGTTGAAGTGTTCTCCTACTGGTTTTTGAATGTTATGATTCCTGATGTCAGATTTGTATCCATCTATTCTTTTGCATAGAGACTGTCCGGTCTGGCCAATGTACATGGCAGAGGGGCATTGCTGGCACATCGCTCAGACAGAGACAAACACCTACAAGATCTCTATCAAGCATTCTTAAAACTACAATACCCACCTGCTGAAGTGAAAAAACAGATTGACAGAGCCAGAAGAGTACCCAGAAGTCACCTAATACAGGACAGGCCCAACAAAGAAAATAACAGAACCCCACTAGCCGTCACTTCAGCCCCCAACTAAAACCCCTCCAGCGCATCATCAAAGATCTACAACCTATCCTGAAAGATGATCCTTCAGTCTCACAGATCTTGGGAGACAGACCTGTCCTCGCTTACAGACAGCCCCCCAACCTGAAGCAAATACTCACCAGCAACTACACACCATACAGGAACCTATCCTTGCAACAAACCCTGCTGCCAACTCTGTCCACATATCTATTCAAGTGACACCATCATAGGATCTAATGACATCAGCCACACCATCAGGGGCTCGTACACCTGCACATCTACCAATGTGATATATGCCATCATGTGCCAGCAATGCCTCTCTGCCATGTACATTGGCCAAACCAGACAGTCTCTACAACAGAAAAGCTTCAAAAACAGACTCCAATGAGAAGCTGCTGAACTTGAATTCATATGCAAACTAGATACCATTAACTTAGGTTTGAACAGAGACTGGGAATGGCTCAGTCATTACACGAATTGAATCTATTTCCCTATGTTAAAGTATCCTCACACGTTCGTGTCAACTGTCTGAAATGGGCCATCTTGATGATCACTTCTAAAGTTTTTCTCCCCTGCTGATGATAGCTTCTCTTAATTAATTAGCCTCTTACAGTTGGTATGGCTACTTCCACCTTTTCATGTTCTCTGTATGTATAAATATCTTCTTACTGTATGTTCCATTCTATGTATCCGATGAAGTGGGCCGTAGCCCACAAAAGCTTATGCTCAAATACATTTGTTAGTCTCTAAGGTGCCACAAGTACTCCTGTTCTTTTTGCTGATACAGACTAACATGGCTGCTACTCTGAAACCTGTCAAACTTTGAAGTGTAGAAAAAACTTAGCTCAGATAATACTCAGGGCAATTTTTATTGTGTCCAGACAAAATCTTCTGTTTCTAGTAGGTTGGTTCTCTAACAGCTACCTTGATATAGTATCAAGCCTGAAGGACTCACGCACCTCCCACATCAATGAAAATTACAATGTACAACACAACAATCCCTTGAATATTGGATTGGAAGTAAAGTACTGCAGATCAGACACCATGTGAAGAACAATTTCATTCCCCCCACAATGACAGTATACAAAACTTGTATTTGCAATGTCACTGCTATAGCCAGTAAGGTGTAATGGGGAAGTTATTTTTCAAATTTAAAAATAGAAACATAAAACATAAAATCAATATTAAATAAAGAGAAATGCTAAGAACAAAAGTGAAAAAGTAAATTCAACCCCTAGTCCTTTCACACACGCTTCATTTAAAGTTGCGAATAGTGCCATTGAAGTTTATGGGAATACTCACATGCTTAAAGTTAAGCACATGAATAAATCTTTGCAGAATTTGGGTCTACTGTAGGTCTTGCACAGGCTGCAGTTCCAACTGGTCTCAGATCTCTACAATACCTAAGCCACATGGGGAAAATTCAGGGACACAATGGCAGTCTTCTCTCAGAAGTGCCTTGTTTCATAGGTTTGGGAATACTCTGTTATTTTTGCCTCTCTAATGTTGCAGTGGTCACTCTGCATGGGTCAACTGCTGTGTGTTAGTCTACAACTGAAAAGAACAGTTCCCAGTGGGGTTCGTAGTCAGAGACTCTCAGTCTGAAAGCTTGCATCTAGGGAAAAAAGGATAATCTTGCATTACAATGGATTGTTTCTTGCTTTGAGGGACTGAAAGATTTGCTGAATTTGACAGAGAGTAATGCCCTTTTCTTTCATCTCCTCCTGTTAGCTAATGCTAACTCTGGGCAGTTAGTCTGTATGGTTAACAGTGACTCTCACCCCAATACAATAGGATTCACATGCATTAGTTCATAGACTTTTCTAACAATTTTAAAAAAGTTGTAAGTTTTCAATTTATCAATTAATGTTGCTTGTTGTTCAATATTAGAACTTTGTCTGCCTCCCACTTTCCATGCCTCCTTTAGCAAACAATTTATGTTGATGAATTCTGATTTAAGTTAAAATGGGAAGCCACGATGCCTTTTCTGGGTCACTCACACAAAACTAACTCTTAAACAGAGTGCAACTTGTTTATGAACAAAGAAATAATTTTATCCTATGAACAGGAAAAGACTATAGGCATAATTCAATAGAAAATGGACAATTAATTTTGGCAACATTATATATGAACAAGAGTTAGATTCTTTCCAACTGTTTTTAACACAAGAGCACATTCTTAATTGAAAGGGAAAAAGTGCATCGCCGTGTCATCTGTTGGGATTCATTAAATATCAAGGCCTAGTTATATCACTCTGAAAGCACTTATCCTTCAGGGGAATCAATAGGAAATCCTCAACTTAAGTTATTAATGTTCTATGCCTAAGAAATATTGCCATGCTTTAGATATCACAGAAAATTAAAAATGACTTGCAGTAGTTTGCATGAAAATAAGAAAACCTGGACAGAAATAATTCTGTAATACAAGTAGGGAAGTTAGACATTAATAAGCAAAAATGAAATAATCTCATGTCTTCCCCAGTCCCTCTCTGTAATGCTGCTGTCAAAAAGTCCAATTTAGAGCATGACAAAACTGTATTAATTCTTTAAAAAAACTATTAAAAGAAACGATTGTCCTTAGAAAGCACAACTGACAGACAATGTGTGCTTATAACTCAATACAAATTTGGACTACACAAAATAAAAAATAAATAAATTTTAAATGGAAAAACCATATACTGAATCTCTGATGGAGAGAAACATATTTTAGTAAATTTATCTTGTAGTCAACAGTATTTATGAATGAGATAATTCTTTTTAATAGGATAATTACAATGATATTCCTCGTGTGTTTTAAGTTTTTTTCCTTTTTAGTAGAACACATAGGATGAACAACATTATAAAACAGCATAAGAAACTGTAATATATAGAAATAAACCTGAGCTCTTGTGAGATATGGAACTATCATGCTTCAAAATAAGTGTTTAATAAGTAATCTGTGACCTTGCAATTTCTGAATTTGCATACATTCCTGACCATGTGTGCGCTCAATTTAATAACATGGAGAACAAGTTATCAATAGCACAATATCCTATGTCAAATTCTGTAGCTATTAGAGCCTTTAACAGGTTCTTAAAATTATTTGGATTATTTCATGCCAAGATCTTATACTATCTAAACCCAACAATCTTCTCCATTCTGTTCCTTTTGGAACATACTTAAGTGGCAAAAACAGAGCAGAAAAAAATTGAACCTTAGAATTTTTCAAGTTGATTTTTGTATAAAAAGCATTCTCTACATTTTATTTGTATACAACAGGTGTTACTCAGCACAGTAGCTCTTGTTCTCTGAACATACGTCCTCCACCGAGTGCCGAGTGCCTGACCACTCAGCGACAAACCCTTTTCAAGGATGCACATCAATCAAACCTTACATTCTATTGTCTAAGGGAATCAAGACCACACCCTGTATAGCCATTACTCAGTTCTTCCCAGCCTCCAAAAGCATTAGGTCTTGAATTCTGAATCATTCACAATCAGTGTGGCTCTGTTAGAGGCAATATGTTCAGAGTACAGGAGTTGTTTTGGTAATTTGTTCTTATAAATGACATTGCCTAGAAGAACCCAAATGCAGCAGACTAGCTAGCTGTAACCTCCCTGTCAAGAAGAGGGCTGAGTTCTTCAGTCACTGTTCAATAGGCAGAACCGCTCTCCCGAAACCAAAATCAGTTCTTGATGTGACATTGAGTGATTTGTGAAGGTGCAAACCGAGCTCTACACTTTTCAGATAAGGGCACATTACAGATACATGCGACTGAAGTTGCCACCCTTTGCCTCAGCCCTGAAATATCTGCCATCTCATAAGATAACGTACAGCCCTATCTATTTAGGTAGGATGTGAGCTGAAGTGGCCCAACCTTTACATTTTTCGTCAAAGATCATAAACATTGTATTGGACCATCAAAAAGGTTTATTTCTAAGCAGGGACTGACTACTCTCTTGATATCCAGGATATGCAGCTCACCTTTCCAGGACAGCTTAGGGCTTTGGGGAAAATAGAGGCACTGATATGCATCGATTTAGGTGAAAATTTTGGATGAAGCCTAACTACCACCTTCTCCCTATACAAGGTGTTAAAGGGTGACCTGACCCCATAACAGCCAGTAACTCAGAGATCCTAATAATCAAGGTTATGGCCATCAAGACAAAAAACTTTCCACAAGAGGTGGTATGTGAGCGAGTTCACATAGGATCAAAGGACCTTTCACATGTTTAGTTAGCACCTAATTGAAATTTCAAGGAGCATTTTCCCCTGTAACATAAAAGGTGTCTGAAATTAGACTATAAACTCTTAAGGGAAGGTACTGTGCTTTCCTATGTGTTGTACAGCACCTAGCACATTGAGACCCAAATCCTAACTCGAGCCTTTGGGTATTTCTGCAGCATATATAAGAAATGACAGTGATACAACTTGCAGGCCCCTGCTAACTCTGGAGCAAAACCTCAGACACTGGCTCTGAGTTCTAACATGCAAGTCCACATCTAGATGACCTCAGATCAGTAAAGATGCCACTGAGGGTTTGAACGTCCACTCAATAATCTATCTCCTCAACTCAGGTCATCATTCATGGTGGTTTTTGTACCTGCCAGAGGGGGTTTCTTTGTTTTGGATTCACTGTTCCCATGGATTAATTGCCTTTTGATATGACAAGTGACCATGTGCTCACTCTGTTGAGGTATTACAGGACAACCATATTGTCCATGACTGAGAACCAGCCCGAGGGGTCCTCAGCACTAGAAAATTTACGTGGAGCCTCAACTCTGAAAGGCTATCAACAGTCAAGTTTACTAATTAAGCTCCTCACACTATACCAGAGACATCTGTGTCTATCATTGTCTGAGGCGCTTGGTGTGAGGAGAACTTTTCCTTGACTACTTTCCCCAACATTGTTCATCATAGGAAAGTCTGACCTTCTCAGAAGGGGATTCTGCCAACTTCATCTGGAAAGGTAGAGGGGACATGGGGTTAACTCTTTTGGAAAGGAGAATGGAGGGCTCAAGGGATATGCCCACACCCCTAAATGCCAATGCCAACTTTGAAAAGGTCTGTGGCCACAAGACTCCTATATGTAGATCTGTAAATGCAATGTCATTAAGGAGACTAGCTTTCACATTGCATAGAAGCTGGCCTGGTGAACAACTTTTGTGCATATCTGGAACAATTTCGCATATTTTACTGAAACAAACAACATCAATCAACAAATATGCCCAGCTGCCCAACTAATGTCTGATTGCAATTTCAGTTCAGTGGGGACTTGAGATACAATCTTGTTAAATCATACAAATGTACAGATAGGGAATTGAATGGTAGCCAAGTTGGCCTTAGCTGTTGCTTGTGAACAGTTGACTAGAGAAAGAGGAATTTAGAACAATGGACCTTACTGAAAGAGGTGTTTAATTCTCTTAATATCATATGGTGTATCTTATGGTGGGAAAATGAAATCAAGAACTAGAGAGCTACTGAACAACACAGAGTAGTCATTTTTGAAAATGTCCATACATTAAAAAATAATGCTTGGAATGTGATTGTATCTCATTTTACAGAATAGATGTAGGGCCTACAAATTAAGTTAAATACTCTACGATCCTTAAACAGGGATAACAATGGAAGGTGCACTGTATATCCCTTATTATCTAGAACATTAATTCCAAGTAGTTTCAAAGACCTAAGTTTTAATATAAGAAATAAAAAGTTTCCATCTATCAACCTGGGGTCTAAAACAATAATACATTTAAAAGATGTAATGTGACCAGCATTATGGGCTCAAGAATTGGGATTTGGCTTGTAGATGTGTATTTATTAACATCTTCTAAATACTCATTATAATAACCAAGTAAATACCTTTATAAGTCACCTGAAACAACGGTGGTGGCATAACAACACTATCATTTGTTATAATCTTATAAAACAGACCATTCCAGCGGTTCTCAAACTGTGGGTCAGGACCCAAAGTGGGTCACAACCCCGTTTTAATGAGGTTGCCAGAGCTGGTGTTAGATTGCTGGGGCCGAGGACTGAAGCCCAAGTCCCACCGCCTGGGGGCCAAAGCCTGATGGCTTCAGCCTGAAGTGGTGGCGCTCAGGTTACAGGCGCCCCACCTGAGGCTGAAGCCCTGAGGCCTTGGCCCCCACGCCCGGAGCAGCAGGGCTGAGGCAGGCTCAGGCTTTGGTCCTCCCTCCTGGGGTCATGTAGTAATTTTTGTTGTCAGAAGCGGTCATAGTGCAATGAAGTTTGAGAGCCCCTGGACTATTCTATAGAAATTTCCCAAATACCAGAGTTTTCAGCAGTCTTGCTACTGTGTGGTGAGTCACTACTGGAACATTACTAGCCTTTAGGTAACAGTATTCACATGAGGATGGTAAAGGGCTTTTCAAAGTTGGGTAAGTATGAACCCATCTTTGACACAGGATAGAGAGGTGAAGTGGCTTGCAAAAGGTCACATAGCAAATCAGTGCTAGAGTGAGGAACACAACTGTAGTCCTTTGGCACTAAGCAACAGACCATGCTGTCTACACAGTTTTGTTGTTTTCATTACTAATGGGTAACATTTTTATTTGTACATCACAGGTCATATTTTCCTTTTATTCACATCTCTTCATTAAACTGGGATTTCAAAATGGTGTCAGAAGAGCAGTCCTGTTGTGAGATCATAATTATTTACAAGAATTCTTTGACTATTTTAGGTTAATGGGAGAGAGCAAACAGAATGCAGACCTCACTATTTAATAACTCCCTCAAATTTTTGATGAAGAGTTTTACTGGTTGCTGAAACATAGTGAGTCTAAACCCTACCCTAAAAAAACCCCAATGTACAGTAAAACTAGTTTACAAATCCAAGAAAGTGGCTGCAAAAGCTATGGATATTTGTATGGGATCAACACTAAGGCCCTGATTTATCAAGGTATATAAGCATGTGCTAACATTTAACCACATGAATCACTGAACTCAGTGGTCCCACGCTTGTGTAAGCACCTTGCTAAAACAGGGCCTAACCAAACAATAAATCATAGAATCATAGAACTGGAAGGGACCTCGAGAGGTCATCTAGTCCAGCCCCCTGCACTTGTGGTAGGACTAATTATTTAGACCATTCCTGACAGGTGTTTGTCTAACCTGCTCTTAAAAATCTCCCATGCTGGAAATTCCACAACCTCCGTAGGCAATTTATTCCAGTGCTTAACCACCCTGACAGTTAGGAAGTTTTTCCTAATGCCCAACCTAAATCTCCCTTGCTGCAATTTAAGCCTATTGCTTCTTGTCCTATCCTCAGAGGTTAAGAAAAACAATTTTTCTTCCTCCTCCCTGTAACAACCTTTTACATACTTGAAAACTGTTATGTCCCCTCTCAGTCTTTTCTTTTCCAGACTAAACAAACCCAATTTTTTCAATCTTCCCTCATAAATCATGTTTTCTAGACCAATAATCACTTTTGTTGCTCTTCTCTGGACTCTCTCCAATTTTTCCACCTCCTTCCTGAAATGTGGTGCCCAGAACTGGACAAAATACTCCAGTTGAGGCCTAATCAGAGCGGAAGAATTACTTCTTGTGTCTTGCTTACAACACTCCTGCTAATACATTCCAGAATGACGTTCGCTTTTTTTTCAACAGCGTTATACTGTTTACTCACATTTAGCTTGTGGTCCACTATGAACCCCATATCCCTTTCTGCAGTACTCTCTCCTAGGCAGCCATTTCCCATTTTGTACGTGTGCAACGGATTGTTCCTTCCTAAGTGGAGTACTCTGCATTTGTCCTCAGTGAATTTAATCCCATTTACTTCAGACCATTTCTCCAGTTTGTCCAGATCATTTTGAATTTTAATCCTATCCTCCAAAGCACTTGCAACCCTTCCAAGCTTGGTATCGTCCGCAATAATAATTATAAATATCCATTTAAACATGCCTATATCTTCGTTAGTTTGGAGGCAGAAATAACCTATTTGGGAGTACTCGTATTTTAGGTGAACGTGTATGAGAAGATATTTTATTAGGAGACTAGTTCATAGAATCATAGAATCATAGAATTCAAGATCAGAAGGGACCATTATGATCATCTAGTCTGACCTCCTGCAAGATGCAGGCCACATAAGCCGATCCACCCACTCCAAGTGTGACCTGCCCCCCCCCTCGGGAGGAAGCGAAAAACCTCCAGGGCCAGCCAAATCTTCCTGAGGAAAAATCCCTTCCCGATCCCCCCCATGGCGGTCAGCTGAACCCCGAGCATGCGCAAGACAAGACTCTCAGCCAAACCAAAAAAAAGGTTACATCATACCAGGCACATTGATTTTGACCTAAATAAGCCCGTTATCATCTCATCCATATCATCCTCATAGCTTTATCTAAATCTAAAAGTAAGTGGGGGAGGTCCTTCGCCCCACTGTTTCCCTCCGACTGTTCCTCCCCCAGTATGGTTCTCCCTATTTAAAAACTCGTGCTCATTTTGAATCTGACTGACAGTTTTGATCCGTTCGTCCCTGTGGTCCACATTAGCACACTGATGCTGAGCTGATTCTTCTCTTCTCCCTTCCTTTTATCTATTTATATATATATAGTATAATCATATCTCCTCTCTCATCTCTCTTCTTTGAAAAGGAAAAACAAACCCAGCTCCTCCTTTCCTTCCCTTTCCCTCCTCTCATCGGATCATTCTAGTCTCTTCTCTCTTCTAGTTCTGTTTCTGTTTTCTTCCTTCTTAAACATAACTGCAAACAACACACACAAAATAAAAAATGACAGCTCTCAACATATGATATACTCACGCCTCTTTTTACTCTACTACTAAATACTCTTACCTATTACTAGAAACCCCCAATTTAACTTTTTACCACATCATATTTTTTTTTACACACATCACTCATCAAGTCACATAGACTCTTTAACCCTCCTCCTCCTCCCCTTACCTCCTCCTCCTCCCCCCCTTTTTATAACACCTAAGCTTTAATTAAAACTAAAAAGACATAACCTTACTTCTAAACAATGCACAACACACCTCACTATTATTGATCCTAATCCCCCATCCAAATCTCCCTTCAATCCTCAATCCTTCCTCCCCGATCCCCCTATCCCCCCTTCCGAAATAAATACCCCCACTTTGGTGTCATCCGCATCTTTATCAGCCCACTCAATAAATAGTGTGAATATCATCTAGAAAAAATAGATTGGAATAAAAAAAGACTCCAAACGAGCCCCTCCACAACCTCCTCCCCCCAACCTCCAACCCAGATCCCCTTCCCTACTCTACCCTCTGCCTTCCCTCTGGATTTTTCTCTTCCTCTTCTCCTTTTCACTGATCTTCTCCTTCTTTTCCATTTTAAAATTAATTCTTTTCATGGAAAATCCATTTATCCTCCACTGAGATCCAGATGATAAAAAAATGTTACTCTTCTCTAAAAAAAAAATCAAAACTCTTGATCTCTATCTTTCTGGTTTCAATCCATCTTTCTAATCTACCTTTACCATGCCATCATTCCCATGCTCTGCCATGCCCTCATGCTCGGACCTTTTCTCTCTTTTTAGATCTTTTCCATGACTTTACTACAGAACAGAGATTTCCCTTTAATCTTTCCCCTCCCTTTCCTGGTCACTTTTTTCCCTTCTATATAGTCAGTCAACTACATCTCCATCCATTTAGGATTTATTAAATTAAAGATTATTAATTTATTAAAGATTGTCGCCTCGCCAGCTATCCTTAATTCTATTCTATGATTTATTATTCTAGGCCCGAGATCTGCTTTACCAGCTTCTTCCTGTTCTTCCAGTTCTACTACACCCTACCTCTCCCCTACCCTCTACCCCATCCCCTATCACTATTCCTTAGCCCCTTCATTATCATTCCTTAGCCTATCATTATTAGCCAGCAGATAGAGTTCCATTCATTCTTTTCAGATTTTCCCATTCATTATCCCTTTTAAAGACTCCATTTTTTCTTTTTCTTCTTTCTTCTTCTTTCTTTTATTTTCTATTTTTTGCCTATTTATATTTCTAAAAATTTTTTGCTCCCATCTCATCTCCACTCCCACTCCATCTCCACCTCTTCTTTCTCCTCTGCCTCCTCTGAATAACCCTCATGACTCTGCTTTCCTTTCTCTCCCCCTCACTTCCCTTTTTTTTCTGCTTTTTCTAATGACTTTGCTTCCTCTCTCTCATCCTCACTGACTCCTGCAACTTACTTCCTACTTAAATTCAGGTTTCCCTCCCTCGCATCCCTCTCTTGACTCAGCCCCAGACAACTTCCTCTCAACTCCAGGCGCCATCTGCCCTAATCTGCCCTAAATCCCTACTAGTAAATTTTACCTAAGTAATTAAATTAATTTTAATTTACTTTTGTTAATCATACATCACCATGATCAGATTGCCATTACATTATCTCCTCCTTATTTTGAAATCTATTTGAAATGAATTCACTCACAATGTCCTCCAACCCAACAATGTCCTCAACAAGGTCAAATCTAAAACACAAAAATCAAAAAAAAAATCTCATCCCTCATCCACCAAGCGTTAGCTTGATGAATTAATTATCAATTATTTAGAAAGCTAGAAAAAATTTGATGCTATATTTATTACTAGCATTTAGCATTTGTTTCTATTATTAGTAGCCTAAAGTCCCCCATCTCAAAAGTTTCCAATAGTGTTTACCTCTAAAAAACATTAAAGAACTCCCTATCAATCTCTAAAGTAGATCCCTAACAATCCCGGCACTAAGCACCATCCCTACCCATGCTAGCACACCCCAATTCTTATCCCAATGTGACCCAGCATTAAACAGATTGCAGTGCCCATTTATCTCATCTAATGTGATTCATTCATTACATTTACCTCATACAGTGCTACTTACCTTTTTACCTTTGCTCCACTTTTTCCTAACCTGCTCATATACCTTTCCTTCCAGTACACCCATCCACCATTCACATCCATTTCACCTTCCTTCTGCCATTTTCATCCGGTTTTCCGTTCCATCCTCCCATTCCTTCCTCTTCCATCATTTTGTTCTTTTTTCACTTATTTTTTAAGCCTGTCTTTCTCTTTTTTTCTCTCACTCTTTTTTTCTCTCTTTCCCCTCACTCTTTATGATCTGTCTTCTAGTCCTCTGGTAGATTCTCTTCCCCCACTCTCCTCCCCCCCTCTGTCCCTATATCTCTGTCCTTACTTGTCTCTGTCCTAATGTGAAATTAGCACCTCCTCCACCTCTCCCCGTCCCTCCACCCTCCTCCTCTCCACCTCCCTCCCCGCCAGCCTCCCTCTGTCCCTCTTTTCTTCTTCCTTCCCTCCCTCCCCTCATCCTCCTTTTTCCCAGTGGAGCCCCTCCCCAACCTTCCCCCCCAGCCCATTGTCCCCAAAGCCTCCCTCACCCCACTCCCTCCACCCTCCAACACCCTCCAACCATCCTCTCACTTTCAAACACCCCCTCACACCTTCCCTAGGGACATCTAGAATCCTTTGAGCCTCACCTGAGCCTCCCTGAGCTCATAGCGCCTTCCCACTGATCCCTTCCTCCTCCTACTCCCTCTCACCAGAATCTTCATGTGTCATTCTCTCCTCTCTCCATCCCGCCTCTCGCCCGCTACAATCTCTCCATGGGTTCTCAACCTCAGGTCCATCTCCCAGTTTCGCCCCGTGACAGCACACCCTCTGTTTCTCACTCCAGCACACCCACCCTCCAGCACGGTCTTCGCAGTATGGAATCCTGTCCCCTGGTCTCTGCTGGCTTCCCCAAAATCACTCATCCCCCCTCTATCCTACCTGCTGCCCCCCTCCCCCCCCTCCCCCCCCTCTAACTCCCCCCCTTCCCCCCTCCCCTATCCCCCTCCCTGGCCCTCCTTCCTTTCCTCTGCTCCATCCATCCTCTTACTGTCATCTCTTCCTCCTGGCCCCTCTCTCTGGCTCCCTCTTCTTCTCCTTTTCTCCTTCCACTTCACTGCTCCTTTTCTTCCTTTCTCACTGTTCTTCTCCAACTCTCCCCCCTTTCTCTCTTCTTCCTCCCTTCACTTCTCTCCTTCACTTGCCTCCCTGCTTCATCCTCTCCCCCTCCACCTCCCCCTTCTCTCCCTCTGTCCTGCCTTCCTTCCCCCTCCCCCCTCCCCCTCCCCCCTTTCCCCCCCTCTCCCCCTGCCCCTCCTCTCCCCCCCCTTTCCCCCTCAGTCTCCTCTCCATCCCCTTCTCTTCTCTATCAGGGTTTCCATTCAGCCCCTCCACTCTGCTCTCTTTTTCCACTACCATACGCCTCTTGTCCTCTCATCTCCTGCAGCTCCCCCTGCTTGACCTCTGCATGGCTGAGCTGCTGGGGTCTCTGTGCTCCGGTGTCCCTCTGCTGCGCTGCTGCCTGCTGTGCTGCTGCTGCCTCTTCTGGCCTGCCTTTGGCTGGCTGGCGCTGCTTCCTCCAACTCGGGCTGGCTCCTCGCTTGGTGGCCCTGTCTGGGCCTCTGTTCTCTCCCGCTGCCTGGCTGGGCTCCGCTGCCCCTCCCCTGCTGGCAGCCCTGGCTCCTCTGCTGGCCCAGGCTCAGCCTCTGGCCTGGCTCAGCCCCTCCCTCCTCTGCTCTGCCCCTGGAGCAGCCAGCTGCCACTTCACCTGGCAAACCTCTGGACCTCCTCCAGCCTAAACAATGCTCACCTCACCTCCTGCTGCAAACACTCCCTGGCTCTCCTGCCCTGGCCTCTGTGCTCTCTGCCTGCTGTGCTGGCTGTCTGCTTCTGCAGCTGCCTGGCTGGGGCTAGTTCTGTGTGTCCATTGGGGCTCTTAGCACTGCCCATTATTATGCTTTCCTGAAACTTCTCACTTTAAAACCTTGCTTTCAGTTGCTCATTAACTTCACCAAAGCTTAATTATTTGGGTTAAAATTTTCCATCGGGGGTGACTGCCTCCAGCTGTTTATTTTATTCTATTATTTATTTTGAAATTTCAGTCAAAGTGTCTCAGTCATTTCTGAGAATGAGGCTAGAGAAAGATATATTTTGTCCTTGTTATAAAATTCTGGAGACCTTTTCTTTGAGAAGCTCTAGTGCCCCCATGCATTGGAGCAAGGACTTGAAATGTGGCAGGAGCTGGTCTTTGTGTTAGGAATGGGCCTTTTGCTGTACAGAAAATCTGCCCAAATTTGGCCAATTTAAAAGCCTTTGAGAAAATTGCAGCTTGTGCATGCTCAGTCCAGACTTGAAAGAGCATGCAGCTAAATTCCCTGAAGATTCCATCTGCAATGAGCAGGACCCACGTTAGACTTGCTGGAGCCCAGGGCAGAAACTAAGGAGTGAGCCCCACCGGCCAGGGCCAAAGCTGAAGCCCGAGCCGTCACCTAGGGCTGAAGCCTGAGCCACCTGGTGTCTCTGCTCCCCCAACCCCACAAACGTTCCTCTGCGCTCCCCTAGGAGAGTGAGCCCCCCCCCCTGCCAGCTTGCAAACCTCTGCTTTAGTGTGATTTAGTTCCACTTTTAGGGATTACTGTAATATTTGCATTACCCACAGTGATTCTGTAGATGTGTTGTAACTTAGCTTTGTTGGGCCCCAGGCAATTGTCCTGCTTGCTGCCTCCTAACGCCAGCCCTGACAATGAGCATGCTCAAGCCCTCTCCAACTTCTTCTGCAATTGCTGCTCTGGTCTGCGGCGGGGTAGGCCAGGTCTGTGTCCAGACATTGGAACTGTAAGCAGGGAGAGACTTTCTCCTGTGCTCTTGGTATGGAGGAAGCTGCCTGATTCAAATGCAAAGGTGACAAGAGTACTCTGAAAAATCATGATTTAGGCATCTCAAACCCAAATTTAATGGATACTTTTGACCTTAATTTCTCTGCCTCAGTTCCCCATCTGTAAACTGGGGATAATACTACACCTTCACCTCACAGGGGTGTTGTGAAAATAAACTAGTTAATATTTCTGAGTAATTAGATATTATAGTGATGAGAACCACTGAAATTAATAAGGAAGTTAATAATTCTCTCTTCAGAGCAGGTGCAGCAAATAAGACATGGGGCTGTACACTTAATAATGAGGATAAAAAAATATAATAGCTGCTCATTAAGTGTGCACCATCCATTATGTGCACTTAATAAAGCAGGGGGTCTGTGGCAAAAATTGTATGTGATCATGTATCTGTGTGTGTGTGTGTATGCATATTAAGATTTGTATTCGAGATACAGATATTTGAAGCAAATACCTGATGAATCATGAAATAATTAAATTATGTAAATTTCAGGACTTTATCTATATCTATATCTGTCCCCATATTTCCCTTCTGATTTTTTCCATAGATTTAGCTGAGATGGTTATGAAACATTAAGAATATAACCAGTAGAAATGCAGTTTCTTTCCATTGCTATTTTTGGAATATTTTATCATTAACCTATCAAGAAAATTGATACAAATGTCTGCTCTAATCCCATTCAAACGTCCCTTTTCGAATTTTTCCCCACAACTACTATTCTTCAAACTTTCATTTTTAATCAACAACGCAGTTACATTTTTTTTTCTTGGTAATATAGCTATCATCAAGTGGTTCCAAGGTTGCTGCTTGTGCAATAGAACTGAATATGCCTTTTTTTCTACAGATCAGTTTTGTGGCATAATCGCTGTTGCACTTGAGTTACAATTCCATCATGATGGTTTCTCAATTTGCAGAACACAGTATTTGCAACCCATAGGGATTTTTTCTGTTTTGTTTTTGGATTGGAAACTAGGATATACAAACTTCTGAATTATATGTATTTTGACCCACACAGAGAACAGAGTCAAATGAATGCTTTGCTACAATAGAATCTGAAGCTTTGGGAACCTTCTGAAGTTATTCTTTAATAGCAGATTAGATTTAATAGAAACAAACAGAAGCAAAATCAATTTTCAGAGACGATATCACTAACCTCATTTGAGGGCCAAAGTTTCAAAAGTTAATTCCTAAATTGCACCAGTAAAAATCCTGTACACACTATTTTGCAGTGCTAGCTTTCTTTAGCAGCACGTATTCTCCGTAAAGATGATGTGATGTAACCAAAAAGAGCATTTATTTTATATCTTTATATAGTAATAACTTATTTTTATTATCATAGTATCTAGAAGCCCTAGCGCTCTCTCTCTTTCTAATATTCTGAAAATAGTCCTTTACTGGCATCTCTAACTTCTGTAAAGGCTAGTCAAAGTCCCAGTTCTACAACTGGAGAGAAATATCATTTTCTACAGAAAAAGTAGCTGCTGATTTTTGTTGTGTATGTAAATTCTTTTTCTGGAGCCTGCCGCATTAGGGGTTTGTAATCGTATGATTTTCTTTACATAGTAACACTTGGAAATGGAGGTAGAAAAGAAAAGCAGAAGTGAAATGAACAAGGACTTTCAGGAGCCAAAAAAGGCTGATTGAAATATGCTGGAGCCTGGCTATATTTAAAAGACCCTTGAATTGACAAGTTTTTTGCTTCCTGTTTCCTAATAGGCAGAACTATAATGCTTTACAGCTTTAGGCGGAAAGGAGATAATTTCTGTTTATTTCAAAATATTATAAAGATTACAGCTCTCTCCCTCACTCAGGTTCCTGAACATTTTCATTCCTCCTCTATGATTTTATTGAAATTATTTGACCAAACTGTAGTCAACACAAGAGTTATTAGAACTGGTCAAAACAATTCAAAGGGAGGTTTCTTTGGTAAAAATGGCCTTCTATTTGGAAAAAAAAAGGTTTTGTTTTTGAGGATTTTTCACCAAAGTCAGGTCTCCCACCCACGCCATCATCTCTCCCCTCAAGTTAAAAGTACGGTTGGGAAAATTAAAACTTTCAATAACAATTTCAATAATGTGTTTGATATTTTAAAAATAAAAAAAACTGTGAATAAAAAATGTCAGTCTGTTTTGTTTACTTCAAAATGGAAATGTTAACATTTTAATCAAAACAGGTTTCCATTTTTCAACAGCTCTAGTTTTCATGCATGTTTGTAGAACACAGGTAATCAGTGCTTCTGCAAATTCTTTTCACTTAACCGCCTTTATGACATGCTCCCACATCATTTTCAGCAGTAAAGATTATTAGGACTATAATGTGGCCAGGGAAGAACACATAGGAAGGGAAAAAAGGGTAAAGAAACCCACGAGGTTCTGCTCTCACAGCTTCCTTCATGTTTACTGCTCAGGGAAAAGGGTTCAGGAGCTGCTGAGGAGGTAGGGTGCAACAGTCCTACAAACTCCCAAAGGATTTTGTCTCTACAGTGGAAGATTTTGTATTTTCATGGACACTTCCCATGATCACAGTTACATGGATGCATCATAATATTTTGGTACATACTGGCAGCAACATCAAAACCAGTCTGCAGCACATGCATTCAACCTGCTTTATGTGCCACTTTTTGCGATTACCAGCCTTAAAAATGTACAATAAATATATTTGCACCAATATTCCAACTAGACAACAAGCTAAAAGCAACATGGTGTTTTCAGGAAGAACAGTAAAGATTTGATACCAAATATTTGATTAGCAATATTAAAATTTAAAATAAATTCATCTGGAAGACTGTTTAGGGGCTTGGTACATTCACAAAGCTGGCTGAGAACCTGGCAAGTAGTTTCAGATATATAACTTAATTCTGTGACCTTGTTAAAGTAAATGGGTAAGTTAATTTAGAAAATCTCTATATTATTATGAGCATAACATTGCTTTAGATTTCAACTCCCAAAACTAATAAACAACATACTAGAAATTAACTTTATCAATACATATTAAATGAAGCAATTAAAGCTTGCAATAAAATGTAGAGAAAAATATGAAGACTGGATGGAACCAGGACTTTGAGGGGGAAAATTAGATAGATGATGGAGTGTGTACATTATTATTAAAATGGCAAAGACCTAGACTTCATATCCAGATAATCTTAGCTTGAAGTGCAACAATAAAATCCTATCTGGATGTGCAGCACTTACGTGTGCAGCCAGCTTGTATAATAGGGAAATAACATGTCCTAACTGGCAAACTAAAAAGCTTCCCCACTCTAAGGTCTGGTGGTTGAAAGCTAGTAAGGTAATGTTAAAGGAGAAATGTACTTTGTGCATTAAGTACATTCTCCACTAAAGCTAGTCTATTACTAATACTTAGAAATGTTCAAGTACCTTCACCATTAAAATATTCAAACTCACAATAACAGCTTTAAAAGCATTTAGCTCTAAAAGCATTTATTTGCTGAACTGAATGAAAACAGAATGACAAAAACCAAGATTTTCACTGCAGTGTTTTCTGCAATTACTCCATGCAGATGCTTCAACTATGAAAATGTACAATTCACTAGATGAACTGGCTCACATATAATTTAAGGACACAATGCATAATATTCAATAGTCTGTATTTTCTGATGCCCTCTAAGGTAATTAAGTATATTCCCAATACATATTCACTCATTTTTTAAGCAAAAGTTTTTTATATAATTAACATGGAAACTACAAAACCTAAATGCTTGAAATAAACTTGCGTATTGCGCAGTTTTGAACCTGGCAATACTCACTAAAATCCCCACAAAATGTTGCCAATTTAAATTGATATAACAACCATTACCTTTGATATAACCTTTGATATATTACCTTTGATAATTGCTATAACAACTGCCACCTTTAAGGTATTCAGAGAAAAATGAATATTAATTAATACAGAAATTTCTCAACGTATGTTATTTCCTGACAATACTGGGCTGGATGAGCAATATATATGATCATTTCTATGCTCCACTAATAGCTATTTAAACTTAGCAATAGGACTCTCACCATACAATTTTATTTTTATTAAACTATCATCTGGTGATCAGTTTCTTGCTTTTTCCAACCCTTTGAGTCCCAGCATAATTGTTTTGACAGCTTGAATGCTCCCACTAAGCTTGTCAATTTCTGTTGACATATAGCAATCTTTTACCTGGTTTGATTGCCTTCATTACAGCACGAGATGACTTAAGCACTGCTTCATAGATGGCCCTCTGGTCAGGAGTGAACTTTCCATTAGCTGGAAAAGTGCAGGTAATGTCAGAAGCATAGCAGTAATATTCTCCTCCCATGTCAAACAAGCTGAAAAGAAAGGGGGGAAATGTGAAAAATGAAATGCCAGAGTAGTAGTAGTAGAACAAACATACATTTCTTTACATTCCTGGTTTAAATAAAGCCAGATTAGGCCAAAATTATCACCACCCCAAAGCGCTGTTCTGTGACCTAAGTGAAATGAGTTGGTAGTTGCACAGTATTTCCTTGTAGGCAGGTATTCACATTACAGAGAACATGAACAGGCACCCTTGCTGGGAATTTCAGCACAAGGTAAAAAGAATGAATGGGGATAAAGGCAGTTCCTTTAAAAAAAGATTTAAAGGCATCCATGGCAACCTCTCAAGTTATAGCTCCTCTGACAAAATGGGATATTTTTGTGATTTTTTTTTTTAATGAATCCTGTGTGCATCTCAGTTTCCCACTGTACTTTGCAATGCTATCCAGTGGGGGTGGTGGTAGAGAAGGGCTCTCAGGGCATCACAAGAGACAATTGGAGAGTGTGTGTTGCCTTGCTGTTTGGAATGCAATGAATGGGTTGTTAAGGAACTGTCTGGAACCTGCTGAAACCAATCCGTATCAATGCAGAATCTGAAAGAGACAATGGGAAGCACCAATGACCAGATCATGCCCAGCTACAATCAATGACCAAGAAGAAGGAGGTTTTCCCTTCACCTCTCAGCAGGGTAGCTGAACAGAGACCAGCTCGAACAAAAGGACTGAGAGGTGACAAGCAAGGTATAAAGAGGGGGCTTCTGGAAGAGGCTAGCTGCTCTCACCTGGGACTGACAAAGAGGTCAGAGAAGAACACAACCTGAAATAGAATCCATTACAGCTTGGCTAGTGGATTGCTCTGGCTTGGCAGAATGGACTATGTCTTAATGTTTATTTCTCTGTGCTAACCTAAGGAATTCTGATGCTGTGTTCCAATTGACTACAAAATCCTATTGCTTTAGAAATGTTGCCTGGTGTCACTGCAAATACTTGATGAGGTACATTGGTCCCTGAAGAATGTAAATGTCTCTGACCAGGAGCTCACAGTGTGAAGCAGAAGTGTTTGTGCCTAGAGACTCAGTCTTGGAGGTGAGGCTGCATGGCCTACCCTGAAGGGAAAATGAGACCCTTTGCAGTCTCTATTACTGAAGGGATTCCTCCAAGAGACTGTTTAAAAGCTAGAGTGTAGCACCGATCCTGTGGATTTGTGACAACCACATGACCAATTTTTCAGATGAAGAAACATCTACTTGTATCTCACTGAAAAGAAGCTAGGGCTTTTCAGGGAGGCCAGCCCCAAAACTTAATAGAGTATAAACATAAACATTAGACACAGTCCATTAAACTACGGCCATTTGCATCTAATTGTCACAATCTATTTCTTGTTTAAACTCAATTTCTCTGTTAAAGGTTGAATGCCACTGCTCTGAACACTCATGTCCCTTTAGGACAAATTTGTCCAATAGGACTTTAAGAAACACATTATCTGCATTTTGAGGTGAACCAACCAGAAGAGAGCATTTAATACATCTTTCTGCATCAAAGACAGAAAACACTGGAGGTTTTTTTTTCTTTTTTAAGCCCTTAATAGCAACAGTTTTACTGGGGCAATAAAACTTGTGCTGCCCTTTGAGAAATACATTTATTCCACATATGAATCAACCATTTACCATTTTAGGACTACAGCTTAATTCTTGCTGATTTCTAAGTGGTACTCTGTGTCCTTGTGACAGCCAGATTACACATTTGCAATATTGTGCCAGTACAAGCCTTTCTGATATGGCACTGCCTCAGTTTCAGCAAAATTCAGCAGCAAGGCTTATCACCCCAAATCATCACCCATGTAATGGGTGCTCTCTCACAATCAATGTAAGACTTTGTATGGTCTTGACCCTTAGCACTTAAATTATCGCCTCATTTCCCATGTAATGAGCCACAGTTGGATATCTGCTGATATAGGTCTTCTCACTGCTCCTATGCAACAATTACTATTTCAAACAATATGGATTTTAGAGCTTTTAGCTAGTGTGTGTAAAGTTACTGAATTCTCTTTCCCTAGCAGTGCATAGTGGAGTCAATTAAACAAAATACATTTGTCCTATTTTGCCTTTTTCCCTCTTTTCTGTTTTAAAACTCAAATACTTTAATTTACATTATCTGTGCAATGCTGTGAGGTACCTTGGTATAAAGAGCAATATGTAAGCTCATTTTATTATTATACAACCAAAGAGGAACATCTTTAGTTTCAACCAACATTCACCCAGTGGGCTTCAAGTGTTATATACTTGTTAACTGTCGATAGCATCTCCTTCTATGATAGCCAGAACCCTGTATATTTCACAGCACAATGGGACCAGACTCTATCGCAAGCCCCTTTAAAATCTGCAGCATTGTCAATTGATCGTATATCCATGAAACAGAATAACCTTCATTCCAATTCCATTCCACCCCAAACATACATGATTATGGCTCACAGTTGAAAATACTCAGTCATGAAATATTTGTCAGTGATTATTTTCAGCAATTATTATTTTTGATGCTAGGTGGTTTTTTTTGGGCTGTGTTCTCCACATGCTCGGGGAGAGGGGAAATTATAGTATGCTCAGTGATTCCTCTTTTCAGTTCCCCATTCATTGGCTGCTGCTTTATCCTCTAGGCTGCCTAGCTTGCATTCCTGGCTCCATGACCCTTTCCCTGGTTCTATAGAACAAGTGAAGGGAGAACGCACTGTAATATAATTAATTAATTATCCTCTGTGGAGAAAGTTACAGAAGAGGCCACTCGCAGGCAGGTCTCAGCAGGGCAGGGAGATAAAACAAAATACTGGATGCCTGTCCACTGCAATAAATGCATAATTTTGTTGTATCTTGGAAAAATGTCACACTCCATGGCTACACAATACTGGAGGCCAAAGGTTACCAGGTGAGGTGACTGGGGCAGTTATCATCTATCATTCATTCTTTCAGGAGCTATGAAGGCTCAGGATGGACACTTATAAACTCAAAAATGTGAACTCTTTGCAACCATAACTATAAAAAACTTGTTTTTAAATGGACGCAGGGCTTCTGGAGCACAAGACATTTGCCTTAGAATTCATCCCCTTGCCAACATCCTTGATTTTGTGATCACGAAATAGATAGAGTTCTGATACCACCAAACAAAAGAAAAAACAAACGTTTGAACATATTAAATTAAATTAGAATCAACTAAGTATTTGCCAGAATTAAATATGAATCTTTTAGGTGGCAAATGTACTTATTAAGAGTCATTAATGTACACTCTGAGGGTGAAAACCTGGCCCCATTCAAGTTAATGGCAACATTTCCATTGATTTCAATGAGGCGAGGATTTCATCCTGAGTTACTACATTATAAACAAATTCTATTAATCCCTTAGCTCTCAAGCAACATGTGCTTCTTTATAGGCATGCATATAGGTCTCTCTTGGGTTTTTGGTAAGATATTCATGCAACATTTTTGAGACACATTCACTTCAGGTTAGTCTATACTACAAAGTTTTGCTGGCATAGCTACGTTGGCTAGGAGCATGAAAAAAATTACACCCCCTAGCTGACAATGTTTTGCTGGCAAAACCACTAGATGCAACTACGCTGACAGATGAGTGCACTGTTGGCTTATATAATGTTGTTCAGGGATACGGTGTAGCTCAGTGGTCCCCAATCTTTTCCGGGTGGCGGGCACTGGACGACGAGCCACCGAGGACCATGGCCAGCGGACAAGCATCTGTCAAAATGCCGCCGAGAAGCGGTAACATCAAGAGGCGTCGCCACTGAAATGCCGCCGAAAATCAGCATCATTTCAGCGGCGATGCCTCTTGATGATGCCGCTTTTTTGGCAGCATTTCAGTGGATGCTTGTCCGCCAGCCAGTACGTGGGTGCACATAAATGCCCCAGCGGGCGCCATGGCGCCCATGGGCACCATGTTGGGGACCACTGGTGTAGCTGATATCCTGGCCAAAGAACTCCTGCGGACTTATGCTGCACCTCCAGGGGGCTTGTGGCTAGCTGAAACCACATAGGCTCTATAACTATAAATCAAGTTAAATACATTTGTACTAGTAGCCACTGACATAAATTAAAGTTTGTGCTTTGATATTTTATTTCTACGAAAGTTGCTGTAAGGGAGGATATTTATTTTAATATTAATAATGTAAATAACTTACTTTGTAATAACTTAATACATACATTATTTGACTGAAATCTGTTCCATTCTTTTGTGACTATACAAAAAGCTGTAATAAAAATAATGTGTAGAAAGATGATACTAGAGATACCAGATAAGGCCTATTTCAAATCACTCAAACAACCAAAGAGGTCACACCAGCATATCAGAAGGGAATAAACAAGTACTGTGTGGGAAAGACATTACATATCCATCGAGATTGATATTATCAAATATGGAAAGCAAGTAGATATCTGCCAGGGTCTCAAATCTTGTGGTTCGGTTATAGTGAAATAATTACAGTATGAGCTAGTACCAATCATAATCCTACTATTAAGATCTATATTGAAATTCATAACATATGACAGATTGTGTGTTTTGGTTTGCATTCTACAAGGCAACAGTTCTGGTCCTACAGAAGACAAAGTTAAGTTTCGCCATTTGTAGGGGAAAATAACTATTAAAGGGTAATATTCAAAGGAAAAAATGGTGCGTTCCCTTTGATTCTTTATGATGTATGGGTTTAAGTTTGTTTTCTGCTTGTTTTTTAACCCTAGAAATATCTCTGACCTTATTTTCACTGTTTCAGCTAATGGTCCCCCATGAAGGGCCCCAGAAACAAAGCAAGAGCTCAGTTGTTCATTGAAAAAAAAATGGGAGTGCTGAATGATTAACAAAGATCTCTCTTTCCAAGAATTTGTGAGGTGTTCAAGTTAAATAGGTTTTAATGAAAAATAAGTGGTATGAGATTTTTAATAGTCTGACTACAAATCAATTGCTTATTTTAAAAAAGAAATTTAAGATTAAAATATCATAATCCCACAAGTTCTCCACTTGCATAGGAGGTTTTTAAGAAACAAGTAGAATTATATAACCAAACTTACTTGCAGTTTGTCTTTATGTATCAAATGAGCAAGTACCCCAGTTATTTTTTCTTTATAAGTCACCTTAAAACACTGAGTCAGAACATAAATAGCTCAATTCTCTAGCTCACATGGGACTATTTTGAGACCCTGACTTTTGAGATAACTAGGGACAGATGGCTAAATCTTGTGTCGTAAAGTGCCTTGTGGCTAAGCCAATGAATATTTTATATCTCCAATTAATAAATGAATTATAATTTAACTTTAATACAATGGGTTAAAACTGAACAGTCATAATTACTACTTAATGTTATATTACAATAATGCCCAAAGACCAATCAGGCACTGTACAGATATATACAAAGATGAGGTTAAATAGGTTTTAACAAAAAAATAAGAGGCACAAGATTTTCCATAGTCTGACTAAAAATCAATTGCTCATTTTAAAAAAAAAGATTAAAATGTCATAATCCTACTAATTCTCCACTTGCCGTACCCCAACGAGTTTACAGTCTAAATGCATACATCAGACTGTAAATCCATGCTCTGTGTGGGCAAACCTCTGTGTCCATGCAGGACCTCACTGAAGTCAATGTTGCTTTGCCTGGATGCAAAGGTCCACCCATGCGCAGCCACTTGTAGGAACCGAGCATTAGAAATAAAACTCCTGTTTGGAAGATTTAGCTATGAGAATGTAGACTCATGTTATTTAGGAAATTCTCACATAGTTAATCATTAAGAGTGTGTGTGTGTGTGTGTGTGTGTGTGTGTGTGTGTGTGTGTGTGTGTGTGTGTGTGTGTGTGTGTGTGTGTATAAACACATGATATTTTCTAGATTATACACAATTAAAATGTGAAATATATTTAATATAAAACGTTTATTTTATTGAAGAATTAAAGTTGTAGAAGAGAAGCCATTCCCACAACACAAAGACAAGCAATTTTACCATTATTTCACAAAATGGTAATTACATATGAGCTCAAACCAAAACCCAAGAGCAGTAAAACCCACAACATTGCTGAAGCTGGATCTTATATTTATGGTTCAGGCTCATTTCTGAACAGTAGCAAACTAGACAGCATATATATAAAAGTGTTGGCAGATGGAGAAAGTGTTTGATGTAATTATTAATATTGTTCTCAGTAAAAAGGTGCCATGTTCTTTAGGGTTGCATTCTAGATAGTACTGGACCCTGAGAGTGTGAACCAATCCCAAATTCAGAGGACAGACACTAAAAATTTAATTTTGTGAAATTCAAATTTTCATAGTACTTGGGATTTTCAAAGACGCTGAACATTGGCCTAATTTTGCTTACACTGAAGTCAATGAAAGTTTTACCACTGATTTCAATGTGAGCAGTTAGGCCAACACTGTGTTCTTCTTAAAAACCTGCCTACTAACTATCTGAACTTTGCATTGTCTCATACATTCAACCTTGTAACAATTTTAGAGCCTGAGCAGAAATTATTTCCTCTCTAGTCACATAGATGTTCTGCATTTTTTGGTAATTTATTCTTATATTTTTACCACCTATTAGATCTTATATGATAACAGATGTTTGACCAGTTACAAATCTTTCACAAAGGAATAAAATTCTTGCTTTGAAAAACGAAAGCATTCAAGTACTTATCCTTATGTGTTCAAGTTTTAATGTATTAGGATTAATTATCCTCCTGTTTGTGGTATATAAAGCTGTAATGTTGCTAAGTAAAGGCTGCCGACTCAGTATAATTACAATTCCAGAGGCATTCCATAATTTCCATAGATTAACAGGTTTCAATAAAGGCAATTAGGATTTAAATACACCACCATTAAAATAGCCAAAATCTTAAGGTTTTAAAAAAATTTTTTTTTAACATTACTGTCATCATAGACTTTTACTGGTTTTCTTAAACCAATTATAATTACAATCACCAAACAATATTAATAAAGAAGGCTGGGTTACTGCAGAACTGAGTAATGGAAAATAACCAAGTAGATGCTACACAGGAATAAAAGTTCCAGACCAGGCACTACCATTTGAGTAGGCTCTTGGGTTCTGGAAAGCCAACTCGTGTAGTGTACGTCACAGTTATTTCCTTAATTGCTCACACCTACTTGGGAGGGCTGATGGCGTGACCAGATGTCAGACAGCCTGTTGCAGGGACACCAGCAGCCTCCCCTTGTATGAGGGTTAAGGGCATCTGGAAAAGGCACAGGGCTGTCTGCCTGCTGTACAAGATGTTAGATGCCCCAACCCTTCTTTTTCCAGCTCCCTTAGAGCATGCCTCCCCATAAATCCACTTCCAACCCATTTACCAGGGAACTGTATTTCCTCTGTAACTAGTACCTGCACCAAGATCTGCCACACCTGCCACCTACTAAGTTGTGACATCTCATCCTAAGCACCAGGTCCATGACCTGCTGTAAGGAAGATGAAAAAACCCTAGCCTGCCATGGCCAATCTGGAGGTGAGGGAAACATTTCTTTCCAGCCCCAAAAGAAAAAAGGCAACTAGTGCCAGCCACAGCATATCATAAAACTCAGTCCTGTTCTGGGTTGAGGGTAGGTGCTGCTGATCTGAGAGAGAGATCCCTCTGGAATGTATGAATGGTGGGTCAATGCCCGCACCTGGTTTGGCCATTCCCCCCTCCTGGCCTCCACTCAGGTGTGTCCCTGTTTCCCCTCCCTTAGACCCCAAATGCAGGAAGGATCCTTAAAGGAGTATCATCCTCTTTTTTCCTGATACCCAGGAAAAAAATCAGCACATTCAGTTGCGATAGAGCACACTGACCGGAGACTTTAAAAGCTATATTTACAGACAGACACACGAATGCCCACTAAATATGTGCAACTACTGCGATTGTGTATATGACCGCAGTATATTTACTGTTACTAAATGCGGCAATTGCATAAACACACTAGACCAGTGGTGGGCAACCTGTGGGCCGCATGCGGCCCACCAGGGTGAGCTGATTGCAGGCTGCCTGGGAACAGCGAACCACGGCCACTGGGAGCTGCGGGGTACCGTGCCTGCGGATGGTCAATGACTGCAAACTGTGTCGTGGCCCGCCATCAGCTTACCCTGATGAGCTGTACGTGGCCCGCAGGTTGCGCACCACTGCACTAGATGAACAACTGTGCCTATCATATTTAGCCTAGAGGACTTCTTGATCAATTTATTTTTAAGAATAGTTCGATGCACAGTAACAAATGTAACAACACACCATACATTTAGTGTTCTTAATTTTCAGTTTTTATTTGGAAAAAAAGGGGGGGGGGATTTTTCAGTGTTTATTTTCCAAACATTAAAACCAGGATGAAATAGGGTTAAAAATAAAATCGTGGGGGAAAAAAGAAAACCAAAAAGCTTTTGTAATATGCACATTTTCCAATAGTACAATTGAAACTTTTTTTTACAATGTACAAAGGTATGCATTGTCTCTCTCAGAGCTAGTAGTTTTTCCAGAAATCCTGGTTTGCGTATGCTCACATAATTTTCTTCAAAATATCCTCACTCATGTTGAGCCTTTTGCGGTCTTGGAGGTAGTCCAATTTTGAAATATGCATCACTAGATCCAGTGGATACACTCAAAGCTCACCATGCCATTTTGCTGAAGTGTGTCTTGAGGACTGTTCCACAAAGCCAGCACTTCCCAGTTTTGCATTTTCAGGGTTACGCGAGTTCATGTAAGTAGGAAATTTCCCTTTCAGATTTGAAATTTCATCTTTAGTGGCAAATGGTTGAAACACTCTGTCATAACGGTCATAGTCTGCTGCAAAATTCACCTTGAGGAAGGGGTGCAACACCTGGATGACATTCCAAAAAAAAAATCTTCGGTACCAAACACTTCAGGGTTCAGATTACAGGCCACAGTCATCTCCCATTTCTCGCTGAGCATTGTGTTGAAGGTTTTGAATGCTTTTTTGGTTCTCTCATGTTCTGGCGTCAGAAGGATTTCCTGAAATAGCTGGGTTTTCTTTCCATATGTTTCTCCTGCAGCTTTCGTGCTCAATTCAGCTGAGATTTTGGTTGTCAAGATCCAGTAAATGTCTGTATTGGCAAATGTGTTGGAAGTAGGCTTGAAACCGGCTGCCAACTAAACATGGAGCCGTTGATCACTATGCGTTGAGCCTGATGATCTAGGCAGCTTTCTATCCACCTTATAGTCCATTCATCCAGCCCATACTTTTTTAACTTGCTGGCAAGAATACTGTGGGAGACCGTATCAAAAGCTTTGCTAAAATCAAGGAATAACACATCCACTGCTTTCCCCTCATCCACAGACCCAGTTATCTCCTCATAGAAGGCAATTAGGTTAGTCAGGCATGACTTGCCCTTGGTGAATCCATGCTGACTGTTCCTGATCACTTTCCTCTCCTCTAAGTGCTTCAGAATTGATTCCTTGAGGACCTGCTCCATGATTTTTCCAGGGACTGAGGTGAGGCTGACTGGCCTGTATTTCCCCGGATCCTCCTTCTTCCCTTTTTTAAAGATGGACACTACATTAGCCTTTTTCCAGTCATCCAGGACCTCCCCCATTCACCACGAGTTTTCAAAGATAATGGCCAATGGCTCTGCAATCACATCCGCCAACTCCTTTGGCACCCTCGGATGTAGCACATCCGGCCCCATGGACTTGTGCTCGTCCAGTTTTTCTAAATAGTCCCAAACCACTTCTTTCTCCACAGAGGGCTGGTCATCTTCTCCCCATACTGTGCTGCCCGTGCAGCAGTTTGGAAGCTGATCTTGTTTGTGAAGACAGAGGCAAAAAAATCATTGAGTACATTAGCTTTTTCCATATCCCCTGTCACTAGGTTGCCTCTCTCATTCAGTAAGGGGCCCACACTTTCCTTGACTTTCTTCTTGTTGCTAACCTACCTGAAGAAACCCTTCTTATTACTCTTAACATCTCTTGCTAGCTGCAACTCCAAGTGTGATTTGGTCTTCCTGATTTCACTCCTGCATGCCTGAGCAATATTTTTATACTCCTCCCTGGTCATTTGTCCAATCTTCCAGCTTCTTTTTTGCGTTTAAGATCAGCAAGGATTTCACTGTTAAGCCAAGCTGGTCGCCTGCCATATTTACTATTCTTTCTACACATCGGGATTTTTTTTCCTGCAACCTCAATAAGGATTCTTTAAAATACAGCCAGTTCTCCTGGAATTCTTTTCCCCCTCATGTTATTTTCCCATGGGATCCTGCCCATCAGTTCCCCTGAGGGAGTCAAAGTCTGCTTTTCTGAAGTCCAGGGTCTGTATTCTGCTGCTCTCCTTTCTTCCTTGTGTCAGGATCCTGAACTCGACCATCTCATGGTCACTGCCTCCCAGGTTCCCATCCACTTTTGCTTCCCCTACTAACTCTTCTCCGTTTGTGAGCAGCAGGTCAAGAAGAGCTCTGCCTCTAGTTGGTTCAGTAGCTCCAGTTTCTGACTGCAATCTCCTGTGAGGTTGTCTGCATTAGGAAGGGTTTTTGCTGCTAGACAGTATAGTCGCACAGTCACCAATAGGCTCCTCTGCAATTAACAGCAGCTGTCCAGTGAAACAAAGAGCACTCACAAATTCATTGACACAATCATGCTTGTGTCCCCTCTTTTATTAAAGCCCTGCTGAAAGCTCCTGATACTGACTTCTTTATCCTGAAGCTCACTTTCTTCTCTAACCTTCTTGTGTTGCTTGCTTTTGACATGCTCCTTTATTTTATCAGCGTGAGCGCTGACTGCAGTGCTGCAGTACTTGCAGTGCAATGCAGCCTCTTCATTCCCATCTTTACTTTTCTTGCAAATTTCTAAGCAGCGATTTTCTTGTTGGTATTCAGGCATAGATTTGTATTTTTGCCCCATGCTTTTTACCTTATCTATCTGTAACCCGCAAGGAGCTTACCTAGGTTCCTGGGGCTCTGTGTGCTTGTAGTTCAGGCAGAGGCTTACTGTCCCTGGTAGGGAGGGGGAGCCAAGGGTAGACTGAGTCTGCTAGGCAATCCTGAGAGAGAGAGAGGAGAGACACTATGTAGAACAGAGGCCCCTGTGGGTTTGGGGAAGGATTGCAGGCATGCCTGCTTAGAGGAGGGGGCAGAGTCAAATGATCGACAAGGGAACGCCCGGGAAGAAGAGCTAGCCTGACCAATAAGGAGTGCGATGCCCTATCCTGGGAGTCCTGGAAGGGACAGAAGCAATTTTGGAGGTGGTCTGGAACCAGCTACAGAAAGGGCAGAACTGGCTGTGTGGGGATCCAGAAGAACCCAGTCCTGCCCATCCAAACCAGTAAGGAGAGTGGCCCTAAAGGAGGTAACCAGGTGGATAGGGGGCCCTACATATCTTTATCTGTGGAAGATTGATTGTTTAAGTTCAGTGCTCCCACTACTAAACGGACGCAAAGAAATAGGCGGGCAGTATCTCTTTGTGATATTAACGTTTGATTTTCTAACCTCCACTGTGTGTGAATTTTGTGTTTTCCACTGTGGAACTGCTTCAGTTTCAGAGCTGCAGGACACAATCACGTAAAGCTATAGTGTTTTAAAAAAATAAATACCCCAAACAATACTGAGTGGATTGATAAACAGGTGTAAATCAGTAAAAGCTGAACCCCTTTAATAAAAACAAACAAAACAACCAGTAATTTACCAGTAAAAAAAAATCACTGAAAATGTGGAACACTACATATATTGCATACTACAAGTCCCTAAAGATTGTGATTCTTCACTGAAGAAAAATATACACAGTATATTTCCATTATCTATGTACCTTGTTCACTTCACATTTTCTGCAACATGAAGATATATTTTCTACATTTTTTCCCCATGGAAGAACAGCCAACCAACAAAATTACAGGCATCACTTTCCCATTTTCCCTTCCTTGTGGTTTTAGCACTTTATAAACAGGATTGTTCATACCTGGTTGACATCTGCCCAGGGAGAATGTGGCTGAGGTTGCACAAGGTCATTGCAACCTCACCTCTACCATGTGTCTGCAATGGACAGTTCAGCTAAAAAAGCATCACTGATCACATGCTGAGCATGATCAGTGTGAGTGAAGCATCGATTAGCTCATACGTACTGACATCTTTGCTTCCAAGTCCTGAAGTCCTCAACCGAAAATAAACTTTATTTGGCTTACACCTGAGGGAGGGCAAGTAACGAAAATCCTGCCTGACCTTCTTTGTGTGTGAATCCATATGGTGTGCAATGGTAGCTAATGGTCACTGATTCCATATTCCCCCACTTATTTTCCCCCTTTTAATAATTTTTATTAATAATTTGTCTAGTTCTTCAATTTTTCTTTTTAGAAGCAAATATGGAAATATACCTAGAATCTCATATAAAAGGTGCGCAGTAAAAAAAAAGCACAAAATAAAATATTTTGTGGGAGTAAAGGCAAAAAGTGTCTTACTTGTATAGAACTGCATGATTTGATTTTTAGAGCTCTCATGCTGGTTCTAGGTCCACATGCATGTACTTTATAATCTTCCTTCCCTCACACATTGCAAAATACTGTAAACATTATTAACTAAAGCTGGACAATGCAAAGTATGAGAAAAAGCAGATAACCTTTCAGGTGCTTTACTGACAGACTGAATTGCTATGTATCAGCAGTGTAATGTTAGCCAATAAGGTCAAACAAAAGGTAGGCTGCCTTTTACATCTGTTCTAGCAGTAACCTTCAAAAAAATCACTAACTACATTTCACTTCTTTTTTCACAGGCAAAAAGCCTGATCTCAATTTAAAATTACTTTGAACATAAAAGAGCAAAGGCCAAAAGTGGCACAGCATGAGGCTTATTCCATAATCTTGTGATTGTGTTAGAAATAAATGCAGAAAGGAACTAATAGATATTCCTCTCTCTTATATGAAACCTTTCAGTTATTCAGTGGAAGTTTGGAAGGTCCTAGGGTTCAGTTGCTAAGCACTAATCTGCACTTTCCATTTACTACATAGGTTAGGTTCCATGCTAATATTTAATATAATTTAGGGACCTTGGAAATAATTTCAAAAACACCCAAGTCCATTGACATTCAATGGAATTTTAGGCATCCAAGTCACTCACATGCTTTTGAAAGTAATACCTGTTACTATGGGCCAGATCCTCCACCATCAGAGTCATAGGTGGGACTACTGGGTGAATAAGATGAACAGGATGTGGTCCTATTACTTTCACAGCACACTGTATGGTAAAAGGTAACTTTAGAGTTATATTATGGGCTTTAAAATCTAGAAAAATATTTTGTGGTTTGATAACACTGATTAAGAGTCTTCAATACTGAATGATCCCAGTGCACTTTACTTATCAGTTTAAATTTGTAAAATATGAGGTGTAAATGGACAGGTTTATTTTCTCCATATATAGGCATAAAGTCACTGCATGAGATTATGTGTTAAATGAAAGAACCGTCTCTTTCTAATGTTATGTCAAACTGCCACCTTACTTTATAGATCTACTTTCTGTGTTTGGTCAAAATTAAAGTTAGATCTCCTCTGTAGTGTGGTGCAGGATCCACTTCCTTACTATCTTTACACACAGAGAGGGCTCTCCAACAGTGGAGATGTGGCCAGTCTTTCTGTTCCCTTTGCATGATTCAAGTAGGTCAGAACATGGGGTGAAGGATATTAGATTCAACACTGGTAACAGAATATTGAGGTTTTCACTTCTAAACTGGTTGTTCAAAGCAGGTCAATTCAATAGTGACTAGGTCCATGGTCTATACAGGGAATGCGGTTATGTATCCAGAAAATGGCTGCATAATTAACCGTTGTCACATAAATCTACTTGTGCTACATATATTCACAAAAAGCTGCCACCATACACTCCTGTACTTCTCCACTTGCTGTCTTCTTCCTTGTCTGGTTGCTTTGTGTTTTCACCAGAAGAGGGAGTTCAATCAATTTCCCACGCTGGTTCTCATGCTGCTGCCCTTCAAAAGGAAGCAGTGAGAGACTGTCCAAGTCTCAGATAGCTTTGCCAGATTTGCCAGCCTGCCACAACTCTCGGTGGAAGGGTGGTGGTGTGAGAGATCCTCCATGGAGCTTTACAGTCTGTACAAAGTTAAAGCATGGCATGCATAAAGTGAGGCATGCAGAACTTTCTGGCTACTTAAGACCTTGCAGGAGAGAAGACTGTATGGTCCACTGAGGAAATAGGTGGCAGGGTACAAGGGCAGCTAGCTGTGGAAGGGTTCTCAGTATTTTTTTTTTCCATAGGGACATTGGGAGGCGTGCAGGAGAGCTACGGAGCTCTGCTTGGCAAACAGCTTCCTCAGGAACACAGCTCCTAAACTGCGTAGTGGGGTTCCCTTTCAAAAGAGTGGAGAAGGTGTGGGTTCACTGGAGCAGGGGCAGCAGCATTTGATGGGTACAGAGAGATTTGGAGAAATGGGCACATTGCAAAGCTTCTAAGCTGCTGGAGCAGTCTGCCCTTCCACCATCCTGTCATGGAAGAAAACAGTCTCCAAAGACAGCAGCAGCATGGGACCGCCCTCTTTCTCCCATATTCACTGGAATTAAATACGGATTTTGGAAGTTAAGCCCTGTTCATCTCATGGGCATCAATTCTAAACCTCATTCAGTTGGATGTTAAAAGCTGCTTCAACAAATACCCCTCTACTCTCGTAACAGCCTATATACACTTTATAATTCCCTTCACACAAGGGTAAGAGAGATTGCACTTGGGTTTTGCCTTGTTTTAAATGTTTCCCTTTTGTGAAAATATCAGAAAATAAAAAGTAGCAATAAAAAAACAAAACAATCAAACAAGTCTTGACACTCTGGTACAGCCCTGTGCACTACCATTGGGGAAGCTTTGTACTGGTGGCAAATCACAAGTCCTAACTTTCTCAGTATAGATGCAGCCAAAGGCACCTTGGTTAGCTTGTCCACAGCTACCATCTGCTATGGAAGCCAGTCTCCCCTTCTGAGAAAGCCTTTTCATTCTCCATGACTCATTGAGTTTTTGCAGGGAGATGGCAGCTCAATACAAAGAAGAAATGAAGAGCAGGGAGTTACTGCTAGAGTCTCTAAGTGCTTGGGGTTGCTGGGCAAGAGGGACTGAGGCAGCAGTGGCTGCACTGGAAGCTGCAGAAGAAGAGTGTCAGTGTTCTATTCCAGCATCTCTGCTATTGAGAATATTCATGAGGTTAGGAAAATTTTAGGGAAAGTTCCTAGAAGAGGTTACCTCCTTTACAAGTCTACCAGCTTGCTGAATCAGTGTGTGTTTTCTGCCTCTGGTACTGCTCAATAGGCTATAGCTATGAAGATCTTTAACAGAAGCAGTTCTCTCCTGAAGGAAAGTCAGGCCTGCCTTGCCCTTAGTGCTTTCCTAAGAGTGGCTGCAACGCTAGCTTGTCATCTGCTTGAGACCTCCATCTCAAAACAGAAGATTCGGAAGCATCATTGTAACACCTTTCTTTTGCAGAGGCAAGGGTGAGAATGTCACAGCAGCAGGCCGATGAAAGAGAGTGCAACCCTGTAAATTGTTTGCAGCTGGCTGCCTCTTCATCAAGCTCAGGGAGGGAACACCCCATTGGTTCTGACCTGGTGAGGTGAAGGCTAGAGAATGCCAGCACAAAGTAAATGATTCACATACGGTTATACATAGGAACCAAAGTTTTGCATCTAATTTTATAACAGATGCCTAATAAATGCAACTATTTCCAGAGGTACTGGGCACCCACAGCTCCTGCTGAGCTGTGCACATTCAGTACCTTTAAAGTCAACCCACAGTTATTTAGGTGCTAAAACTTCTCTTTAGATGCTTAACTTTCAGCACCAAAGATTGTGTGCACTAAACAAATATTGGAGCTTAGAGAAATAGGTGAAATGTCAGACCTTTGATTGTTGATTTTACTGTAAATACTCTCAAACTCTCATATATGTAAAAGGTCAGTGCTTCCCACTTTTGCCCTGGATAAAACTGAGTCAGCATCAGACAGTGAACAAAGCAATACTTCATTTCATTTCAGAAACATCTCATGATTTTTCTTGGCTTTGAAGCAGGTAACCTTAGAATTACTTAACCCTGTCATTTTCCAAATTGATCCATTATTCAGACACTTCACAATACTATACATGCTTTAAGAAGACAAAGCCAAGAGTTGCCAGCCTTCCTACTTACATGGCCAAATGTGCAAGCCAAATTTGCAGCAATCAAGACAGTAGGCAGTAATTTAGAACAGCAGTGCCTGAATGTTCATGAGCCATGAGTGTATTGCCAGTGACAGGAAAGCACATTTTTATCTGTTGGGAAACAAGGTCTATTCTTCACGGCAGCACCTCAAGAGGATAATATACCACTGCAATTGGGAAACATTCTTGCCTTTGAATGGCTCAGTGGTGCCATTTAGGGGCAGTGTAGACCTGTATCCCTTTAGAGGGAGCACTGGAAGGCATCCAGCCTTGGAAAGCATGCCTCAGGGAGAAAGCCTTCCGGAGCTCCCTGCTACCGCACCTTTTGGGTGACACCTGCTCCTGGGTAACAGAGTTGGAGCAGTCCCTCAACTGCCCTGAGTGTAGAAACTGGGACTGGACTTATCCATGGTCTTTATGCAGGGCATTCAAGGGATGGGCTGGAGGCTCCCTGTTCTCTTCCTCTGAACTGTGCACCTGTTTAAGAGTCAGACTGAATCTGTATCTACGCACTCCAAGGCTACTATGAGTTAACTTCCGACACCCAAGAAAAGAGAGAGGGCTTCAGGAAGCTGATTTTCTACTGAAATGCAATATAAGCACTAATCTTTTTGAGATCATATTTTAAACGTTATTTGCCTATATGTGATTATAATAGAAAGTCACTTGATTTTTGTGGGTGTTATTTCTTATTATGCTAAATAATATACTTTAAAACAGGAAATATTAAATTCATCTGTCCTTCAATAAAACACGAGACCTAGTCCTGCTGATCTTATTCAACCAAACTCCCAATGACACCAGGCCCACGATATGCAAAGCAATGCTTCAGTCTTACTTAGAGTACCAAACAATATCTAAGAGTCCATCAAAATCTAGAAAATAAAACTAATTTTCTGAATGTGATAAAAAGGAGAAATAAATTAACATGGTGTTCTAAGGAGAAAGGTAAATTAAAAGACTAAAATACAGCACTTAAATGAAAACTGAAATGTTTTTACAATAAAAAGCACATTGTTGCTATTGACCTTTGCTTGGTTTAGAATGCTTGTACATTTCAAGCAGAATTCAAACTTGGAATGTGGATTATCCAGTATGAACAGAAAATGTGTTCAATTAGAGAAGGAAATCAATTCAATAAAAGGCCTACTAAATACATTTTTCTATTTTTAATCAAGTTCAGATTTTGTGAATTAACATAAAATTAACCATGCATATACCATAAGAAAAAAAATCAACAAATTTTTACTAAAAATATAAACTAACTGCAGATGACTGAATAAAATTGAAGGATTTTTTTTAAAAGAAATTAACAGCCTGTTGCTTCTTCATTCTACCATTAAACAAAACAGTTACCAATTTAATTCCTTACATTACTTCTAAGAAACACAACAGTAACAGAAAAATTAACAAAATGTTTCCAAACTGCATCAGATTAAAAAGTCTATCAGTTTTGTAAATCATTAGTGCACTGAACCTCAAAATCCATAAAAACATACAAAGCCAAGTGAAAATACTTGGCTTAGCCATATCAAACAGCTCAGGTTTTACATTTGATATGTTAATGTCTTGGGATATTTGCAGGCCTTAAATTTTAAAACAATAAATAAATATAGAAGAATAAAATATCTATCATAAAGTAAGCTGTTTTAATATCAGACAATTAAAGCAGTCTTGGGGAAAACTATTTTTAATACAAAAAGATTAGACTCAGTTCTCGCTTTTTAATGCAATATTGCCCCCATCTGGACAAAATCATTTTTGGTGTGCAGTGTCTGGTGTTAAGTGTTGCAGCACTAACAATAAAAAGCAGCATTTTTTCTAAAACAGAATTAAAAATACATGACAAACAATTTTATCTATCCTTTTGTTTAATATATCTGTTTTAAACATTCCTCTGGTACTTTCATAAATGAAGACTTTAAACAAATGCTTTCAGTATTTTGTACTAAAGAAATAAATGTTAGCTGCTTGGTCAGGGCCGGTGCAACCATTTAGGCGACCTAAGTGGTTGCCTAGTGAGCTAGGATTTGGGGGGTGGCATTTTCTTCGGCAGCGACCGCGGTGGCTGGATCTTCGGCCGCCCTGGTCGCCGCCAGCATTTAGGCGGAGGGAGCTGGGGACGGGGAGCACCGGGAGGGCCGCCTGCAGCAAGTAAGGGGGGCGGGGGCGGCACGCAGGGGAACTCCCCACCCCGGCTCACCCCCGCCCCGCCCCGCCTCCTCCCCGAGCATGCCGTGGCTGCTTCATTTCTCCCACCTCCCAGGCTTGTGGCGCCAATCAGCTTAGGTGCCGCAAGCCTGGGAGGCGGGAGAAGTGAAGCAGGGACGGTGTGCTCGGGGTGGAGGCGGAGCAGGTGAACTGGGGTGGGGGGGGGGCTCAGGGCGGAGAGCTGCTGCGGGGGGGGGGGCACGTCATGGCAGGGGCCTGGGGATGGGGAAGGGCGCAAAATATCCTTGCACCGGCCCTGTGCTTGGTGCTCATGAAAAGCGCTAGTGTAATGGGGAGAGAGAGAGAGAGAGAGAGAGAGAGAGAGAGAGAGAGAGAGAGAGAGAGAGATATTTCCCCTCATTCCCCAAAAATAAATAGTGTATGATTTTCAACAAATTATAATAATAATTTAGTTATGGAGAATATTCTGAGGTATTTCAAATTCAATAAATCCAGAATTTAAGGCATTATGGTATTGCTTTTAATATTAAAAACCAACATTATGCTTTTCGATCAAAGAAGGAAATATGATAACTAAGCAATTATAGATTATCTGTTCTGTTTTAGAGGGGCTCAGACAATGTACAAACACTCATATTTGGTTGATAACAAGAAGTAACCTCGTTTCTGCCATATTCCTCATATGTTTAGAATAATCATTATCAACTACAAGTGTCCTGAAAAGTGTCACAAAAAGTGTCCCATGTATCTTTTCTATGCATTTATGTAGATACACTTAATTGCTCAAAATATATTATTTTTTCTATTCATTGTATTCATCCTGCGTTATCTGTTTGTGATCTTCTTTTATACTGCCAATTCAGTGCCGAGATTCTGAGTGATGAGCAAAACCAGCAACTTCCAGAATGGCAGTTGGTGGGAGGACCAGTGGTTAAAACAGGGTAGACACTTTTAATAGTGAAACTATGAAAAACAAACAAATGTGAATCTTGAATCCCCTTAAACTGCAGATTCTTAGTTATGCCAAACAGGAAGAAACAAATTGAAATTCAGTATTATAATACAAGAGGAAGACATAGTTATATACTAACATACTATACAAAGATGTTTACACTTGCATGGATGTTTCATCTTTATTCTGGAGATTAACAATTCATTGCTAATAACATCAGGTAGATACATTTATTTCTATGGCAGGACTCTTTTTTCCCCCCCAAGAGACAATTTATACTTAATTTTTGTGCCCGCTGTGCCAATATTATGTTAATAGTTTAAACTAGAGATGTGACATTAACTAAAATAAATCTGAATAAAATGAAGTATTTCTTGCTGTAGATTTAAATTAGATAGCTTTCCATTCCCACTATCTACTACAATTTGCCTGCATAAATAATTGGTGCTTGGTGATAGAGTGATGGGCATACTTAAAACGCCTAAAATAGACACTTTAATTATGCTTTATTGGGACTGTATTAAGGCTACATTTTTATGCTGCAATTCTTATGATAAAAAAAATTATTTGAATAAAACTTGTCTACAGGACTCAGGTTTCAGAATTTAAGTACTAAATAAAGTTGTGATTAATTTACTGACATCACTGTGTGGATGTACTAGCTCAATGATGGCAGCGAAGGGGTGTGATGGGACAGTAGCTCTCTTCACAAAAGATATTGTAGCACTTTCTAATATTTTCATTGAAATCAGTGAATTAAGAGCTGAACATATTAAAAATGGTCAAATAAAGGCAAAAATATCACCTGAAACACCAACATCCTCCCATTTAAACTTTTACAGTTAATTTTATTGTATAAATAATATATAGCTCCAGAGTGAATACAAGGTTAACATTCTCTCTCACAGGTCTGCTGCAGGTCATAAGTGGTTCATGCTGAGCTCTCATTATTTATGACTTCATTTGAGTCCCCCCTAATGAATTACATCCTTGGATTTGCTTTAGGGCTAGCTAGAATCCTCTATGTATTTCTCTTCAGTCGTCTTTTCTACAATCGGGCCCAATCTTGCAGACTTCATGCACAGAAAACTCCAACTGACTTCACAGTGAGTTAAGTGTACATAACAGATTCACAGGATTCTATTTATCAAAGTGCATGCATTACAAATGCACATGGGGGGAGATCATACCACTAAGAATGAAGATCACTTCTGTGTTAATAGTGTGAACTACTACAGGGATACCTCCAACCTTTTTTTTTTTTTAAATAAAGCAATTAAATAGACTTTGTGATTATCTTTAGTATTCTGCAAGCAAGAATACATAAACCAGTCCTAAAAATGTTATCAGATCCTTAAGGCTACCAAAAATAGCTAACTTACTAAATGCCAAATTTTATTTGGGGCACATCTATCAACAACAATAAAAAGACAGAAACATGCACCTTAAAATATAGACACAAAACAGAGTCCAGCAACAGCAGCTATATTCTCTTTTTGTGGCATCTGGGTTCAAATGTATTTTCAAGCATTTAAAACATTTAAATTTGGATTTCACATATGAAGTCTTTATGTTAGGATTATAGGCATCATTTCCTAATTATCAAAGGTTACAGGAACCCTGCTGATCAATTTCAATAAATCAATGAATTTATAAAATTCCCTCAGAAATCTGGCAGTAACAGTAATCAACAAAAAATATGTTGTACTGTACTAAGCACCTACCTAGCAAACTGAATATAATGAATTCAAATTATTCTACTGGATACATCTCAGAGTCAAAACATAAAAGTACACATTATAGATTTAGCATCAGCAGGGCTTGTCAAGCTCAAGTTACCATCTGGGACTGTTCCCATGCTACACAGTTGTGGAGCCAGATGCCTATCTACTTCCTAGGGTAGAATGGAGAGGGGGTGTTTTGAGGACAATGAAGGGGGAGAGGAGCCCAATGTGGGAAACTGACATCTTGCCTGATGCTCCCAGAAGGCAAAGTAGGAGTCAGACTCCATCCAGTTTAACTGCCATACGCTCAAGGGACAGATAGCTCCAAACCAAAAGAATGTCATTTCCCCACATTGACACTCTATTGCTTTACAAATGTCCCCTTGCTGCCCTCAAAGCATCCCCCCATCCCCCACTACACCCTAGTCTTCTTTCTATCACCAGCCTCCCCCTCATCCCATAACTGTCCTGTGGCTCTGTGTCCCACATGACAGCATTGGTAGGACTGGGTCAGAAGACACCAGAGAACTGACAGTATGTCACCCTTGTACAGAGTGGTGGGCTCTCAGTCTTTCTAGCCCTGTCTCCCCTCTTTAACTTGAAACATTACAGCTACAGCATGGCTCCAGGAACAGTGGTTATCTTATGACAAAATAAATGCTGCAATACCTTGGCATAATGTAGCAAATTTCAGCCTTAAACTCATTTTTTATCCATGCTGTTGATGACCGAAGAAAACCAGTGTTTTGGCTTTACTTGACTTATGTTACCAGAGCGGGCTACATTTTTAATACATCAATTTGACAATATTTTCAGGTATAAAGATTTTGTTTAAATGTAATTTCAAATGAAACTACTGCATGTAGGCTTGTGATCAACATGTGTAGTGAGCATACTGGTTCATTTGCATGACCTTTTTGCTTGCATGAATAATACATATTTGCTTTATGAAAACAGCTTTTTTAGTAGACCGTATTGATTTACTTGTTCACTATGTGGATTTTAATTTAAAACATCTTAACTTGTATATGGAACACTGGTTTACTTTAATAGTGATATTTATAGTTAATTAAATGTATTGGGTTATAAATGAATTGCGCATTGGTCTATAAAATACATAGATTTTCCTAATACAATGCATTGATTTCTGTGTATGACACTTCATATGCTGTGTGCTAGGCTGCTACTGTGCTTGAGAGCACCTAAAATCATAGGCCTGTGCACTATTAGAGATTCAGGAATCCTTTGTACAGCTCATCAGAGGGTAGCTGGTCCTCTGAAGGGGTCAAGGGCTTAGCCTACCTTTGACAGGATTCACAAAAGATCATGAGGCAAGTCAGGTTCACTTGGGATTACTTAAGTCACTGAGTAACTGGGAGGCAGTTAAGGTACCTGGGCATGATAAGGGCCTCAGTTAGACAAGGGCTCCTGAGGAGAAAGGAAGATCCAGAGGAGGGGAGCTCCCAGGGAACATGAACTAGGAAAAAGCTCTCCAGGCATGGAGGCCTACGAGAGACCCTGAACAAGCACGGGAAAGACGGCAGAGCCCGTAACGGAGAAGCTTAAGGCCTTACAGCAGAAGGAGCTGGTGCTGGAGACTCTAGGGGACTTTCAAGTTTTATCTAGTCTCTGAGGTAAAAGCCTTTGAACCAACATACAAGTGTTCCTTTCAGAAGGATTTATGAAAGGGGGATATATGGCTGTAAAGCAGAGTGTTTGGCTTCTCCTTGACCAGGCTCTTTAAGAAACCTCATTGAGGGGGGAAACTGAGGCAGGCCACAGAAGCGCCACACTTGGCCATAAAGGAGTGCTCAGTAATACTGATGATGTAACAGATTTAAAAAACAGAGCAGGCACTTAATTATTTCTTCCAAATTCAGGTTTTTCAGTATCCAGATAGTTTACGGAGTTGCATATTTATTGCAATGTTCTGTTTAATATGTAATATTTATAACAGATGCAGAATTCCACTTGTATCAAGTGAAAAAAAACTAGGAAAAAAGTATAAAATTCAATTGAAGAGTATTCCATAGAAATCATTGTATTCCTACCAAAGTCTTACTTCAGATCCTGTACGATTAATTTAACAGCTTATGTATCAATAAGCAGGCAGAAGCAGAAAATAATCTTTCACCACTTCTGCCTTCATCTGACCAGACAGAGAGATGTAATTTTTTTCTTAACCTTGTGTATTGTACTGTAGGATTTCCCAATCTTTTCCAACAGAGGGCTCCCAGCAGCCATTAAAAATTTTTATGGGGAGTCAAATATCAGAACTTATAGGTACGTTAAAATAAAAATATTTACATGCAACAATATATATAGGATTTTCATGATTGGACTATATAGCATTTTCAATGTGCCAGCCCATGAGAAAATTAGAGCTAAATTGGTTGCTCGTTAACACCTAAACAAATGAGTTAGAACTTAGAAATTTGATAGACTACCCAGAGAAGAACACTCTGAAGTTTCCTGTTGCTATAATAAGCTTTACTGTGCTACAGCAAGGTAGCTCAAGATTTTAAAAAGTGCTGCCTACAAAACTGCTTGAGAGAGAGAGAGAGAGAGACAGAGAGAGAGAGAGAGCGTTTAAAAATACTTTTACAAAATTTTGTTAAATTTCATACCGTGATTATGAAAAAGATCAGTTTTCTATGCTAGTGTTCTGTTGTTCTTTTCCACATTAAGTACAGAGATAACAAAAGCACAGCCTGCCAGCACTAGGGATTGAAATCCTGTAGTCACATAGCAGGTACAACATGAGCAGCAGTAGAACAAGACCACAATTGTTGGGCCATCAGTAAGTCTCAACACTCCTTTGGGCTTTGTTTGGACTATGAAAAATGGTTAACATATACTAGGAAAGCCTGATATAAACTTTGACCTTTTTCCTACTTGTAGCTAGATTTAGCTAGTCAAGTTGCAGCCCAGCCTTCTGTCTACGTGACAACATGACCAGTTAAAACTGAGCTAAAGACGGTCCCCTACATCTACATTAAGAAAAAGGTTCATTTGAAGCTAGGCTTAGCTAGCATATAGTAAGCTAAGCCCAACCTAAACTTAACCAACTTTATCTAGTCAAGACAAAGACTTAGCAGAATCACTCTGGTAAGAAGAGAATTGAAGATCCATGCTAATCCTTGTTCTCTTTGTTGAGACTGCTATAAAGGATGCCAACTGTGATATGGGGTAACATTTGCAAAAGTGCCTAAGTCTCACTTTAAAAAGTGACAGACACTTAGGATCCTAAGTTTCACTGAAAGTCAGTAGCTCTGAAGTTCATAAATCCCTTAGACACTTTTGAAAATCCCCCCCTTGGACTTCTGTTCACTAGGAAGCTGATCCAAAGTCCACTAAAATGTATGGAAGTCTTTCCACAGATTTCAATGGACTTTTAGATCAGCCTTAGGAATGTCTTTTTGCAGTCCAGCACACAGCCACAGACGACGGTCAAGGCTTTAGGTCAGGGATCGGCAACCTTTGGCACGGGGCTCGCCAGGGTAAGGATCCTGGAGGGCCGGGCCGGTTTGCTTACCTGCCGCGTCCGCAGGTTTGGCCAATCGCGGCTCCCATTGGCCATTGTTCCAGGCCAATGGGGGCTGCGGGAAGCGGCGCGGGCTGAGGGATGTGCTGGCTGCCACTTCCTGAAGCCCCTATTGGCCTGGAGCAGCGAACCGCGGCCAGTGGGAGCCGCGACTGGTGGAACTGCAGAGGCGGCAGGTAAACACACCAGCCTGGCCTGCCAGGGTAAGCACTCTTACCCCTGCCTTAGGTCATAAATAAGTGGACTGCATTCATAACATTGGCCTAAGAAGTCACCTAATAACATTTCCCACCCTCTTTAAAAACACTTTTGGTTAAATTATAAATCCATGACATCATAATACATTATGGAAACACTTCTTGTTCCCTCAGTAACCTCTTTATGGAGTACCTGAATGCTGCATGCTGACATTTGGAAAATCTTCATATAATTCATTAGCCACTACTGTATCGTGTTCATATATCTTACTTAATCCAATTAGCCACTATAATATGATAAACTTCTCTATATACTCTGATACAAAATGGTGACAAAACAGAACAATAGAGTAGAACATTGGATGGCTTTCAGTAGACTATTCACACCAGACAAGAATAACAGACAACATACTACTATACAAAAATTATTTTAAAATGTTTCTACCCTGTTAATAAAGACGTTACCTACCTAGCTCAATCTGCTGCATCTGCAGAAGTGCCTGTGACATTAGCCAAAGAGGCATATTTGTGCATCTATGATTCAATTCTATTCCTTAATAGCTTCTGAGCTTATTAATATAACTTTCTACACCTTTGCAAACAAATGTGAAAATATACACCTGCACGTCTTTAGGGAGCAATCCTGTAATAGTATGGAAATGGACTAGATAATCTAGTAGATGTTTTCGATCTCTAATGTCTACCATTAACTCACCTAGAGTTAATTATAGGTGGACTTCTCTTTTTGAACGTGACCCCTTGACTTAGATCTTGAGAGGAAAAATTCAAAAGCTGCCTTTTGTTATATCATGCACCACATCATCTACTTTTTATACATTCACAGACATGATTTTACACCAGTTTAACTCAACGATGATTATATTTGCAGTTTCATCTGCAATGTCATCACTAAAGTATGCAGACATATGCCACATTGTAGAGATCAGGTCGATGTTAAAATTTAACCAATTATTTAACTAGCAACCACAAACAGTAATAGATGTGGACCTGAACTAAAACCCCAGATTCAAGCACCTCCTTTGAAGTTACAAATACAAACCTGGATCTGGATTTTGCAATTGGCCTTTATCTCTAAAATACACTCAATCAAAACCCTGGACCTAATTACCCATGAAACTAAGTATTTGAAATCTGGGTCCTTCCTTCCCACCCCACCCCCAAATTGGAGAGACAGGTGCCCAGAACCTCCGAAGAGAAAAAAACCAAACAGGTCAAGTTTGGCACCCAAAAAGCCACGTCTCCCAAAGTTGTACACCACTTTTAAACATGTGGACCCTAATCCTTAGGTGGCCATCTTTTTACTGCTCAAATTAAGACTAAAGGAACTCAAATACAGTGCTGAGATTGTTTCTTTTTAAAGCTAAGAAACAACACTAAACAATCCTTTAACTTACCACAAGTCTCCATCTTCAACAGTCTTGTCATTTGGGGCTCCAGCATGTCCATAGTGCAAAACAGAGGAGTTGTTGCCACTGACATTGAAAAATAAAATACACAGAATTAACATAAAAAACAATTAAAAACACAAGGAGAAAGAAAATCGTAAAGTGTAAAATAGTTTTCTTTAAATACCACCAGGATATTTTAAGGCCCAATATCGTGCAACCTGTTGAGGCTGACCTAGAACTGGCTCCAGAAACAGTCATAACTGCCAGCTTTGTATCCCCCTCGGCTGAGCACAGAAGCTATTGGCATAGCTGAAAATCTAGGTTTTAGAATGTAAGCCGTTTGTGGGAGGGAACATATTTTGTGGTGCAGCCCCATATATGCTACAGTGGTATATAAGTAACAACATGAAAGTAATTTTCATCTAATATGCTTCTACTTCCTTCGAGAACTTCCTTACTTTTTAAAATAACAAGTTTCCCTGTTCAAGGTTAAATGTTACAGTGGTATAAAACTGAATCTTCACTATAAGATCTGGGATGTTTAATAACTCCCTTGGAGCTACTGGGGCAGGAAAAAATTCAGCTGTTCAAGTGAGCTGTTCAAACTTACCTCTAGCATGATTAGGTATGAGCCCTACAGGAATGAATACATTCCAGATTGTTAGGGGATATTCCCAGAGTGTAAGATGTCAGCCATGATACAAGGCATAACAACTAACATATTTACTTTTTTGTGGAGTAAAAAGAGAAAGTCAGCTTTTCATTGTAAAAAATACATTTTTTATTTTTATAAACCAGACTAAGTAAACTGCTGAATCACAGGGGAAGCAAGAAGTCTCCAGAGAAGTACAGGCCCTTGTTCCACATTTCTGAAAACTCCCGATCCATTCAGTGACCTATTTTTGGTCACAGTGCCTTGTTTTGTCTAGTCTGCTGTTAATCCTTTGGATCTATCAAATATTGAGTTAAAAGATAGGAGAGATCTCAAGCTCTACTTATTTTCATTTTGTTATTCTCCTCAGATAGGTGCTCTCTCATTTTTTACTTCACAGAGGCTAAAAGAATTGTTTTATAGCTAAAAATACGTGTCAGAACAGATATACTGGTAGCATCTGTGTCACTTCTCAACTTCAGCTGTCAATATGTGACTAACCTTTTATCAAAACCTTGCCAGTTCAAATAGGATTCTTTCAATTCTGGTCAAGGGGTGGCTTAGTGTCTTGGATGTAAATCATCCTAGGCTTAACTCCAGTGAATTCAATGGAGTCACATCAGAGATAAAAGTATCCCTCTGAAATATTTTTGAGGCCAGATTTTTTAGCGCTGTACACATGCAGTTAGAGAAATGAAAATACACATGCATTATTTGCAGAGCTTTTACCATCAATGCATATTTAGTAGTTGTGCACAGAAGTGGCCACTTAGATGTCTAACTGATCACTTGTCCATGAAATTAACATAACTGTGTGTACATTCATAGCAACTGCATGTACAAATTCTGCATACATGCAGTTTAAAGGTCTATAGGCCCTGTTAACATTTTTGATCAATAACTTTTTTTTCATTGCTAAGGATTTTCATATTATAAGCACCAAAATCTGAGTGTTGTGGGATTGATTTATGAGGAAAGGAACTGTCAAACGTTAAAAGAACATTACAAGGTTACAATGTCAAGCACTCAAAAGTTAAGAAATGCCAGAATTAAGATTCCCCAAGCAATCTTAATTTGGCTTCCTGCTGCATATGCATGGTACAGTCTTTACTTACATGATCATCCACAATTTTTTCTCCACAGGACCCCTGCCTCATTCAGTACAAAGATGTGTCGGTGCTCACTTCATGAGCAGCTATTCAATATTTTGTTTCATTCTCACTGTTCAATGTATGGCCCCAAGCCTTATTTACTGCATATTACCCAAAGCCTGCTCCGAATACAAAATTAATAATTGCTTCATGGGCTTTTCTATGGTGAATGTCACTACAGCATTTGAGTTCTTTATAACTATTAATTTATTTTCACAAGACCTCTGTGAAATGCAAGGGTGATATCTCCATTCCACAGATGGGGAACTGAGGCATAGAGAGATTTAAGGTTAAAAGTATCCACTACTGTTAGGTGTCCAATTTGACACATCTAGTACCTGATTTTTCAGAGTTCTTAACATGCATTTTATATGTTCAAGGACAGCTCCACTGAACTCAATTGCAGCTGTGAGTACTCAGCACTTCTGAAAATCAGACCCCAAGGTTTCAAATCAGGCATCCAGAAAATGAGAAAAAGATGCAAAGAGTGACCACCTGCAAAAAGTTTGGTTTCAGTGACTTGACTAGCATTACATAGGAACTCTGTGTCAGAAGCAGAGAATCAAATTCTACAGGGCAGCATTCAACTGCCTTAACCAGGAGACTGTCCTTTATCTTCCTGCAATCTCCTGCCTCATTACTACATACCTTCCAACTGTAACAAATTAATACCTCTGCCTTTCCCTACCATACGACTACCAGTTCCAGTCTCCTCCCTTGGGTCCTGATCTCAGTACCAGTCTCCTTTTCCACTCAATCCCAGCAGCGCCAGCTCCAGGCACCAGTGGAGGAAGCACGTGCCAGGGGCACATGCTAAGGGGCGTCATTCCCTCCATTCTTGGGACGGCACAGTCCGTGCGCTTTTTTTTATTTTTGCGCTTCCGCAGTTCAGGTGGCTTTTTTTTTTCCTTGGGGCGGCAAAAATGGTAGAGCCAGCCCTGAATCCCAGTCTCCTGGCCCAGTCAGTTCCAGGCCGCTCTAGCCGAGGGCTCTCCCCCACTCTGGCTCCTTGTCTCAACATGGTCGAGCTCTTGTCCCCTCTAAATTTGAATCAGGCAACTTCCTTCTTCATACTGCCTGGATATCAGCAGGGGGGTAAATTGAGAACACAGGAGAGAAATCTCTTTGCCTTCCATTCTGACTCCAGCACAGCTTGGAGCTGCAATTGCAGAGAAAGTCCCACTCAGTTCCAAGCTGCAGCAAACTCAGTGTGGATGGAATCTTCTGAGTTTTCAGCTGCAAAGTTCTAGCTAGTCTCTACTGAGCATGTGCAAACAGTGATTTTTCCTCAAAGGTTTATAACTTGACCAAGTCTGGGCAGATTTTCATGGGACAGTAAAAGGCACATCCTTGACACAAAGACCACACTCCTCTGCCATATTTCAAGTCCCTGCTGAAAAGCCTGGAGAGACATATTTTTCCTAAGCCTTATTCTCAGACACTATTGAACCATTCTGTCTGAATTTTTTTCAAAAACAGTTCAGCCAGAGACATCAACCTGCAAAATCTGGCAAAGGTTTGGCAAAGTTATGAGTGACTGAAAACACAGTCTTATAATGGGAAGAGTCAGACAACCTTAACAGTAGACAGTGCTACCAGCCCCACTTTTAATTACTTGGCCAAATGATGAGGAGAGGGTCAAAGAAGAAAATAGCTGTACACATTTATATGAAGGTTGTAAATGCCAAGGGCCAAGAAGAATTGTGTAGGTTGATCTAAGATGGTGTAACTAAAAATATTTTTTTTTTAAAAAGAACATACATTTAGGTCAAATAACAGTAAAAATTCCTGATGATCAAATCAAATAGACTATGGAATCCTTTCCCAAGACAAGTGTTGGGAGTTCTAATTTTTAGAGGGCTGGTCCTGCACGTCTTACATTGGCAAAACTCCCATTGAAATGGGAGCTTGAGAGAGTAGAGTTAGTAGGATTAATCCCTAAGATTTTATGATTCTATTCATTCTTGGTAAGTATGGATAATTATGGGAATAAATAAAAGTGAGAAAAAAATTAAATGCATCGTCTTCTACTATAAAGAGCCCTACAGCTGGTTAATTTCTAGTGTATGCATGGGTTGCAATGTTACCATGTATACATGCATGAAAACAAGCCCTACAACACAGTTTGTCATGATTTTAGCTGTGTTATTTCAATAATATAATTTTTAAAATATTTTTACAAAAAGTGATGATAAAACAAGATATAAATATTGTATGAGCAGTTTTAAAAATATATATTTAACATGGCACCTCAGGGCTTGATTCTGACAATGTATCTTTAGAAAACTAGTTTACATATAACCACGTGATGGGATCAGCTTTGAGTATCATGCAGCATACCAGTTATGCATATTGATTCTCCTAATTTGTTTTACATGATCATATCAATTTATAATTTTATTATAATATATAAAATGTAAAACAGTCTTCAAAAATGCATGTACTGAAAAACTATGGCGACTATGGAAACATGCATTACGCAGAATGTTTTCAGCAAGAGGTATTCCAAATCCAACAATGCTGGATTTTAGGTTATGGTTTAATTGTAGAGGTTTATAGTAAAAAAAAAAAATCACTCCTTTATTAATGAGCACTAATTACTATACTTTAAGCCCTTTCTTTAATTTAAATGCATAGGAGCAAATATTTTCCTTCAACTGGAAGGACATTTCTGAGGACTTGTCTACACAGACAATTAGTTTGCACCAAGTTGGGGTGTTAATCTACCCACACTAGTCTTCTGGGATTTCCTTTCATTCAGCCTATGACCCACTGTCTTCTAGTGCTTCTGTCAAGAGAGAGAAGACGCATGTCTTTCTCAGAAGTTATCAACATCAGCATTCCATGAACCAGACAGGAAAAAGTGCTCTATGAGTGAAGTTACAGAAGCCTGTCCATCTGGGACCTGTAGACATCACCTCCAAGTTTAGTGACATCAGCCCACGGGGAGAAGTTCTAATATTTCACCAGAAGTCAGCTCAAATATAAGGCTGCAGCTACACTTTTAGGCTGACCTCAAAGAAACTTTCAAAAATAAAAACTGGATTTTAAATCAGATGTTCAATGATTTGCCAGTATTAGTCACTTGTGGTATACACAATTCTTAATTTAGAAACAATTACTTTGCTTCCAGACAGCAAAGGTTTTAAAATGGTATGTGACAAATCTATATTTAAGCATCCTAAAACTTCAGAGGTGCTCAGCACTGACTTCATATGATGTTCAAAACCTCTGAAAATCATGACCCATATTTATGTACCTGAATATGGATCTAAATGCCTATCTTTAGGCAACCAAATTTAAAAGTTTTGCCAGAGGATGTTTTGCCTCTATTTTAATTCCTTTAACAATTTTTCCAAATTGTTACTAATCTGAAGAATTGGAAAAGACTGGATAGCTTGGTAAATTCATGCCACTGAGAGAATACAAACTGCAGGAGTCAGAAAAGTTCAGAACATATTGTCAGTCAGAAAGGACTGTGAAAAGAGAAATGAGCAGAAGGAAGAGAAGTGGAATGTAATAGCAGCAATTAAAAGAGTGTGTAATAACAGCAGCAATTAAAAGGGAAAAACTATAGCAACAGACAATTTGAAACTAACAATTAGCTATATATCAGGAAAATCTGAATTAAAATTAAGATACCATAAACTACAACAGCAAGCTACTTCCTCTGTGATTTAGAGAGAATAATTTTAATCCAAAAGGGAGCATTAAGCAGCTTCTCTACACTTCTGGATCTGAGAGAGACTGGAAATATTTTTTATTATAATTAAAAGAAAGGGGCAGAGAGAGTTATTAGCTCTACTAACATGACTCAAGAGGATTTATAAAGGTCCACAGATACAAAGAGCCGTTTTACTTACCTATTCTTATATAACTAGAATCATTTGATGTGGGGAGCTGAGATAACCAACGGAAGAAACTAGTAACTGAGAAACACCCATGTCTGAGGTAACAGCTGCCAAATAGCTGTTGATCACACCTGTGAAGTAAGAGACTAGAGCTCTTGTAGCTGCACCTTGGTCAATCTTTCTGGTCTCTCAGAGCGTTTCCCCTAAGGTGTTCAACCTCCAGCCCTTACCCATCTCAGGATGGAATCTCATGATTCTTCTACTCCTAGCTCAGGATCTGGGTACTTTGCCCTGTGTATCCCATTGCTTAGTACTGTCCAGTAATATTGGAAGAAATGTATTCAATAAAAGTATATAATATTTTGGATATCCTATAGACGTTTTCAAGTTCAGGTGAGAGATTGCAGAGCTGTGATTCTCTAATACTGCTTTTTCATTCTTGCAATATCTGATGCTTTTACTAAAATGCTCAATATATCATTTCAATGTATGTTTTAAAATTTCTTATGACATTATTTTGGGCAACTGTTATAAAGCAAGGTAAGGTAGACAAGGGAATATCTTTTATTGGACCAACTTCTGTTGGTGAAAGAGATACGCTTTTGAGATAGAGGTCTTCTTCAGGTCCTGTGTGTGTAGCTCGAAACCTTGTCTCATTCACTGGCAGAAGTTGGTCTAATAAAATATATTGCTTTCTTGTCTCTCTAATATCCTGGGATCAACACGGCTACAAGGATACCTTTCTTTATTTACAGTGTTCATTTAAAAAAGCATATGCGGCTGCAAGGTGGTTGCTTTAATCTTTGAAAGAGTGACACTGTGGTCTGAAAGGACTGGGCCTGGGAGGAAGGAGCTCCTGAGTACCAGTTCTGGCTGATTCACTGAGTGACACTGGGCAAGTCACTTAACTTCTCAGTTTTCTCCAATGTAAAAATGGCTACTTACTTATCTCCCAGGGATACTGAAAAGGATAATTAGTTAATGTTTACACAGTGCTTTGAAGTAGTAAAGTGCTACATAAGTGCAGATATATCTGAATATACACATTTAATTATCAGTAACTAACAGGGTTGGCATGCACCTCGCATGGGCGCCCCCTTTTCTCTGGCTGATATACCTGTAATCACAGTCTTTTTTCAGGGTGGCACCAGCCTCTCACAGGCAGCCCCTCTTTGGTTTGGTTGGGTGTGATCCTGCTTTTGGTTTTAGTTCTTATATCGAGGTGGCACCCAGCTCTCAAGAGCACCCCCCTGGCTGATAGTTCTCTTGGTGGATCTTCGGCGACTCAGCCCTCCGGCCGATCTGCATAAACTGTCCCTTCTTCCAGAGTATACAGTCCCGAGTTCTTAGCATGGCCTTGGTATGGGGCTATCACTCTTCAGCTTTTTCCCAGAGGCACCGCCTTCTTCAACTCAGCCAGGGTCTATGTCAGTACCCGCAGTTGGTGGTGTTTCAGCAGCCCTCTCTGGGCTCAGTCTTCAATCAACCCAGCGGGGCCCACCTCGATACCTCTCTGGCCAGGCCAGGTTCTGTGCTCGGTCCCCCTGGGCTTCAGCCTGCCCGCACTGGGCTTCCCTCCTGATGCTCTTCCTGCCAGCCAGGCACCTGGTCTTCAGCAGCCTTCTCTGGGCTTCAGTCCTGTCTTCAGTGAGCTGTCCTTGGTACTGCTGCTCTTTCAGCCAGCCAGCCAGCCATCACTCCTGGAGCTCCACACAGCAACTGAACTTCTCTGCTCTGCTGCTTGTCGTATGTAAGGCCTTTCTAGCCCCAGATTGGCCATTCTTCTGCAGCCACTCTGCTATATTCTCAGACAGGCTGATGCAGAGCCAGGAGGCCTCCAATAGGGCCTCCGGACCTAGTCCATCCTGCCACAGTAACCAAATACTGGTATTCTTATTTAATTGCATTTATGCACAACTACACTTAACATTACTTTTGAAGTGATACAGTCTTGGTTGAAATTACCTAAAGACCTTCAAGGTGCAGTCTGATACCCAAGTGTGCATTCAGCCATAATAATAGTTAGTAAGTTAGTAGTAAAGTTTATTGATTTTTTAAGGGTGACTAATCTGTATGTAAACTGAAATATTTACTCCTACACCTCTACCCTGATGTAACGCCACCCAATATAACACGAGTTCGGATACAAGGCAGTAAAGTTGGCTCTGACGTATATGCACACCTTAAACATGAAGGTTACCAAACATGGTGTTCAACAGCCTGAAAACCCACACATAGGGGATCGCTTTGGCCAGTTTCAGTAGCAGACCATCCTTCCAGACTGATGTAAGCTGCTGACAGATCGATGAATGCGGTATCTGTCTTGAATTTTCATTTGAATTCTGCCTCAATGTTTGTAGTGAGAGCCAGAACCTGGTTGCAGCAACTTCTATGCGGTCAAAAACCAACTTGCTCTTTGGATAGGCTGCTGTCCACAGTGGGCCCGATTTGGTTCAGAATCATATGCTCCATCACCTTGTAGTTGATGCTCAAGATGGAGATTGGTCTGTGATTAGAAGGTGATCTGTAGGTTTTCCAGGCTCTAAGAGTGCAATGACCTTGGCTTCTCTCCAAACACAGGGGATTTCATTGGTCTGCAGGATGTTGGTGAAAAGCTGCACCATCCATTTCCATGCAAGTGGACCCAGGTTACCTATGAACTTAGGATAGATACCATCTTTTCCCAATTTTGTGGCTGCAGTGGTGGCATTGATCTTCTTACTTGTGTCCAGACCACTAGGACAATGGAGTGCACGTGGACATTACCTGCCGAAGTTGATGCTGGACTTGTCTCTGATACTGTTTGTTCACAGGCTGTTTTGACGTCCACTAAATTTTAGCAGTGATGGCACTGGCTTTCACCTGCAGGCTAGTGGCATATGTGGGATTTGCAGCCCTCAGGTGTGTCAGCAGGTTCCAGGCGCATCTGCTCCAGTGTGCGAAGTTTAGACCTTCTACACATTCAGGCCACCATTTCCCCCTTGCTGCATCCATTTGACGCCAGGAGGGCTTTTCCAGTGTCTGTCTCTCTACATTTGTCATATTTGTGGAGGAGCTCTTGGCTCTCTGAAGTTCAGCATGGAATGTATGACGATCTGTGTCTCAGGTGTGTGTTCTTCTTTGCAATGGAGATTAGGAGTGCAGTAAAACAGTCAAACATCTTTGGTGCGGGGGGAGCAGAGGAGATTGTGTTGTCCACAGTCCTAGTGAAAATGGTCCAATCTGCTTTTCTGATATTCCAGCGCTGCGCCAAACTTGAGTAGAGAACTGGGATTTGAATGCCAATATGGGTCAGTACTGGTCTGTACTGGCTGTTCGGGAAGTTATGAAGGATGATCCACAATATGGGTATTGGTGTGCCTAAATCATCTTTAGAGATAAACATCAGATCAGGGCAGTATCCTCTGCCCCATCTTACAGAATGGAAAGTGATGCACTGTTCTGTATCAAAAAGAAGGAACATATCATTTGCCAACATGCAGTGTGTCAGTTCTTCACCTGCAATGTTGCTTGCTGCATAGCCCCATTGTATGTGGTGACTATTAAAAGTCGTGCACAAATACAGCAGGATCCTATGCATTCTGAAGAGCTGGTTGAGGCCACTGTGTACCAGTTGGTTTATATACATGAATGATGGTTAGCTTGCCAATGCACATGGAGATTATAGTTGTTTCTTTTGTGTGCTATAGGAAGTAGAACCACATATTAGTTGATCTCCTGCTTTATATAAATGGCCTGCCAGTATTTTGGATGGTAATTGCTGGCTATGAATGTATAGCCATTGATTTTGTATTAACAGAGACTTTTTTTTCATTTGCAACATGGATCGCCTGGAAGACAAGGCCATCGATGTTGGTCATTTTCAGTATTTTCTCCAGGTAGTCACACTAGGACTGTGAGAGGCCTTCAACATTCAACTGGCAGGTTCGAACTGCGTAGTGTGTTGGCCCTGAAAAATTTGGCTTATTTTGTTGCTCTTTTCACCAGGAAGATGATCGCCTTTACAAAGTCCATCCTATTAAGTGGGAAACCATGACTAAGGTCATCAGACTAGTGACCGAAAATCAACTGTTGATCTCCCAGGAAAAGAGCAAGAACTCTCAAGTCAAATGAGAATAAAGGGCAAGTTTTCAAACAACTTAGGTGCACAATTCAGTACCAAAATTGCATATGCAATTACTATAATTTTACATGCAAAGAGAGTAAATGCATTTACAAAAAAGCAACTGAGCATTTTCTGCAAATGGCAGAAAAAAACCAGCAATCCTTAAAGTGCCCTTTATCATTTTTGCCCACGAGTGATACTGCATGCAACAACAACTTTATGAACCTAAAGTTTAGTTTACTTTACAGCATAAAGGCCATTTTATACTATTTGATACAGCAACCCTTTCATGGTAATCAGTGGGAGATCTGTTGTGGACTGAAGGTACCATATGGCTCTAATTTTGAAAATCTGGCCACGGATTACAATGAAAAATGCAGTTAAACCCTCTTCACAGAATGAGTTTTACATCCCTGTAGTAAAATATTTACTATTTTCTCTTCTAGTTCTACATATTAAAAAAAAATTATGTTTATAGAATTACAAATTATATTTTAGCAATATTAACAAAAATATAATTTCAACAGCAGATGTTCAGCAAGCAAAGAGAGATGCAGCAAAATTTCCTTAAAAGATTAGTTTATTTGCAGTGTATAATAAATTCAGAGACCAGGAATTTTGAAAATGATATGAAAGCCTTTTTTTTTTTTTTTAAAAGAAAGAATGTTTCAGAGAAAGTACTTTTTTTAACTACAAAGAGAAGATACTAAGTCTTTCTTCATATGCTGTCATTAAAAAACCTACTGCCCCACAAATGTGAGCATAAATGTGATACTGGCAATATTGGCAATCATGTAATCTCCTGAGTACAGCAGAATCTGTAACCTATCTAGTTTACACAGTGCTAGCCATCTCCCTGATATTTTCTCAGTAACAAAACTTTAAAGCTCACTTTACTTGTTTCCAAACATATATGGTAAAAATAATTTTACACACTTCCAATGGGATCTTGATGATAAATATTACAGAAGTACACAAAAAGATCTTACCTGCCACAGATACAAGTGTAAGAAGTATGGCGCATGCCACCGCGAGTATAGCAATAATGCTGGAACAGGCTGCAAATAAAAAAATATCAGTAATTAATAATTTATTCAGAAACACCACAAAGCAAGCAAGCAAGACTGCACTCAAGCGAGACCTGTGTGTGCAAGTCCCTCTACTACCTGACAAATATCTCCCTGAATTTCTGCTCAATTTAACAATCAAATTAACCTACATTCTCTCATCTCAGCCAGTTTGTGTATTTTTCATCATGTACCTGTCATCAAGCCTGGTATGAAACTTTGCAACAGAAAAATACTGAAACTGCAGTGAAGCATGTTTAATTTCTGAAGAATGGTAAATTGCTTTCCTTAGTAACTCAGCACAGTAAAACAACTTTGGAACACACTGGTTTACCTGACCTTAGAACCAAGTAGCTAATAAACAGTTAAAGGATCAAAGGCTGAAAACAATTGTTAAACTGCCTGGGTCTAAGATTACAGAGTTGAATAAAATACATTCTTCTGGCATATCTGAAACACCAACTACAAATACAATCCACATTTGTTGCAAACCCCTACCTTAATATTTTTCAAAAAGGAAATGCAACTCCTCAGATAGGCTGGTTCTGTCTACCAACAGAGGCCTACCTAAACAAAGGTAAAGGAGTTTTTTTCTGGAGTGGACTCAGGGGTCCCACTGGGAAAGATTATCCAAGGCTAGCCCAAGCCTTTTCAAAATTTCAGAGTTTCAGGTTTGCACACCACTGAATTGGCTCTGACACCTACATGTGGTCCCCGCTAGTGCAGGTTGATGCAAACTAGCAGTGTATGTGGGAACTTGCAGGACAGCTGCCCATGCTGCACCTGTTCTCCAGATAAAAAGACTATTCTCCCACAATTCAGCACATTTTACTAGTACAGTACTACAATCCACAGTAAGCGTAACAGGAAAAAAGTGTGTGTTCTATTACACACTGAAAACATGAAACTACTTATTTTCACTTGAGGTGCTTAAATACCTCCGTTATCTTACCATTCAAATGTGAGCAATGAAATAAAGATCTGGATCTCAACACCAAGACTATACTGTAGTAAATAAGAGCCAGATAAGGAAATATTACAAAAGTTCTTGCTTTATATATGAAATAATGCATTCTGGAAGTTTATTCTCTTTGCAGCACTGTCCTCCTGGGGGAGCTATTTAGCCTTGAAAGCACAAAAGAATTTTCATCTTCACAAATATTGCGCTGTAAAAGTCCTTTGCACATGAGGGCAGATGTGCCCACAGCACAATCACTACAGGATTAGGTGCTATAAGAGCTAAGCACATATCACGGACCCTTTTATTCTTTGTGAAATATGCTCTAATTACAATCCAATTCTCTTCAATATTGAATGGATTCGGAAAACTCATTTATTGTAATATCAAAATCATTTCATTAACACACAGTAATAATGGTGCCATTCAAACTTCAGAGACGTTATGATTTTGTCCTTTTGTAATAGCAGCCCACAGAACACAATGTTCATTCTTTGAAGGACATTAAGACTATTACTTAAACAACCATAGAGTCAAAATATATTTCAAAACTTCCCAAAGGGATAATTAATTGAAAAGATACACACTAATCCCGCCCCCCAAAATGATGCACACAAAGGAAATGAAAACAGAACCATCTCTCTAAGGACTAAATCCTGACTTTTCAGGGAGATGGATTTTATAGAATTTTTCCTCATCTCTAATTACAATATTTTACTAGTTTTGGATCTCTCTGGAAATTTAGAAGTGTGCAAAGAGAAAGTCAGAAGGAGAGGATAACAATACAGGAGTCTGGGAGATACTCTGAAATTAAGAGATGGGATAACAAGAGCCCTTCTAACTTTCGCAACTGGATGCTATAAATCTTCCATTTGGCAGTCACACATTCAGTTTCCACTATCACTTCACCTTATGGACCTATGTTTCTTTCCATTTGCAAATTCTAGGTTTCTGTCTCCATAACACATTTGCATATAGAAGTCTACTATTAGAACATGCACCCAAACATTTTGCCCAGTTCCATCTTATATTTGTATGCATGTATAGCAGGGGTAGGCAACCTATGGCACGTGTGCTGAAGGCGGCATGCAAACTGATTTTCAGTGGCACTCACACTGCCTGGGTCCTGGCCACCGGTCCGGGGGGCTCTGCATTTTAATTTAATTTTAAATGAAGCTTCTTAAACATTTTAAAAACCTTATTTATTTTACATACAACAACAGTTTAGTTATATCTTATAGACTCATAGAAAGAGACCTACTAAAAACATTCAAATATATTACTGGCATGCAAAACCTTAAACTAGAGTGAATAAATGAAAACTCAGCACACTACTTCTGAAAGGTTGCCGACCTCTGATGTATAGTAATGCTTATTTAAATAGCTTTCAGTGTTATTTTTATAAACCCCTACTTAGTATTTAAGTGACTGAGTGAAATATTTCCTTTTCTCCAAGCTTTCAGTAACCTTCTAAAGTGCTTTAAAAATGAAATAATGAAAGCTGTAAACTTCCTTCTATCTTAGATGATATAAAGATAGCAGGGCTTATTTTTCCACGTGACAAATGACCACATATTCGTAAAGCTGGAACTTATATGAAACTTCATGCAGTAATGTAAAAGTTATCGTTTGCTGCATTCCCAGTTTAGCAATAAAAGGTAGTAAAATAAGTTAAGAGATGCTACATATAATCTACCTTTTGTCTGAACTTTCCATTTCCTTCTTCCAAAAAATGGTTACATTGGTTGTTTCACATGTTATGGATTTCTTTTTAAAAAGAAAAACTAAAAAGGCATTGTTAATGTGATTGAGCCAGGGATAGTATATCTTTACTGGGTAATGTATTTTCTACTAGAGACAGGAGTAAAATTATTCACATTGTTGTATTACTTTCTCAGTTGAGTGATTCATTATAAACTATGTGCTAACGTGGTTGCCATAAAAATAGTCAACATCTGCCAACAGTGGCACCTGAATTTCCACAGTTATTTCTTATTGCAAGTACAAGATATAACTGTAGCACTTCAGATACTACTGCTGGCTTTTTCAAGTTAACAACTGTATGTCCAGCATCTTAAAGGTGGCCTTTATCACTCTGGGTGAAATCCCGGCTCCATTACAGTCAGTGGGAGTTTGAGCCATAATTTCACCCCATGTGCTGTAGTTTCTGTAAGAATTTTGCATTGAACAATGCAGCTTATAGTTATATGAAACAGAATATATTTTTCTGAGTAATAAATTTGATGGATCTTCATGGCATTCTCCAAGTGCAATGCAAAAGTTAAGGGAGCGAAATACTGCAAGTTGGACATATGACTTAGGGCTTGTCTACACTTACTGGAGGATCGATACTGTGGCTATCAGTGCATCGGCACTATACCCGCTAAATCAACCGCCGATCGCTCTCCTGTCGACTCCTGTACTTCACCTGACTGAGAAGAATAAGGGGAGTTGACGGGAGAGCGGCTCCCATTGACATCGCGTAGTGTGGATCCCACAGTAAGTAGATCTAAACTACGTCAATTTAGTTATGCTATTCACATAACTCAAATTGCGTAGCTTAGATCGACTTTTCTCTTTAATGTAGACAAGGCCTAAATCTGGAAATCCATATGCAGTTATATTGGAAACACTGTGTCTGGCATTGAGGCTAGCCACTTTTTTGACCAGCTTCTATGTATGTTTAATATGGTTTTATGTTGAATCTGGATCATCTGTCTAAGAATTTCTAATGCATGCATCACAGGTGCTAGCAGTTGGCACGTCTTTTTTTTCCCTCCCCTTTTAAGTTTCATAGACAGTATTTCCCCTTTAGAGTAAATGTATTTTTTGTCACTCTGCACACTATATATCTTCATGGTGTATACAGATCAGTCACTGGTCTATTTACGTCAGATGTTACTCTGTTTATCCACATGGTTCTGCTTGAACTTGTATGTTCTTTTTACTGCTTTGAAACGACAATTTAATTTTTAAAAGAGCAAATACTATCAGGTAGTTTTCATTCAAAATTCAGCTTTTTAAAATTATTATAACTGACTGAAAGCGTGTCTTCTGGAGTTTAAGGATAATTTTAAAAACTGGCCTCTGTCATTGATTTAAAATAGGGCAAACATTAGCCCCTATTTTATTACAGCTGAAGAAAATCTAAAGTATGAGCTTACTCTTTCTCAAATCTGAAGCATCAGGTAATCTTATTCCCACAGCTATGCCTATTCTTGATTACTTTATTGACAATGCTAATTTAAGGGACAAGAAAATTTACCTCCTAGAAATGTTGGGTTTTGAGCCACTGGAAACAACAGAGAAGCACTGTCACAGCTACAGGGTGACCAGTGCCTTAGAGGGAGTTTTCCAATAAACAGCTTTTCCATTATTTTCTTCAGACCTCTTATCTTAGCCACTGTTTCATTTCCTGTTGGCTTCTCTCTTAACAGCCTTGTTTGATTTAACTTCTGGCATTCAGATAGGTTAATATCAAACAGATAATTTGAGGAGCATCTTTTATAAAAAATAATACACAACTCCCTCAGTTTCCACAAGCACATACCAGTATTTTCAGTATCTTAAGCGGTTATTGCATACAAGTAAAGTTAAACCACCTTATTTTATTGTAAGAAAATTTTAAAGACCACCTGATTGTTTAAGGGTTTTTCAAACTATTTTAATGTAAAATCTACTTTGGATTATCTTTTCTGTCAACAAATGACTAGAATCTCTCTTAGCATATTTTACACTTGCTGTGTTTGTGCTTTTATGGCAATCCTTAGGTGGGTTTCTAATGCAGTATCTTACACGCTGGTAATTCTAATGGGATCTCTTGACCAGGAAAAAGGAAACCAAATAAGGTATCAGTTTAATTATAACATAGCTTCACTTAATACCTTGCATGCATGGAATAAAGGACCAAAATCCAGGAGTATTATCAATATTCATTAACTACTTTTTTCACTTTTCTCTTCTTTTGACATCTTCCTCTTTGTAATATATGACCTATCCCCATACATTCAGTATTTATTTCCCAGAAAGAAGTGAACGTTGGGTGAACTGAACAAAGAATATGTTATTTATGATTCTTGTCAAGGGTGTTCTTTTTAACAGATAATGGATGTGTAGAAGAGAGCAGTATGCTATACATCTCAACTAGTCTCTTTTGAGACTAGATATTTTTGGACCAAGAAACTACTACTTCTAAATCACATCAAACAAATAAAATCTTTTGAGTCTAGTCTAACAATCAGTACCACCTATAATTATATCAAGTGAAACAGAATGGTAGAGAGAAAAAATATAGGGGACAGAGTGCATAAAGTAGAGTCCTTTGTTACTTTTTCTATCAAGAATTTAACTCCAATTTCTATTATTGTGACAGATACATGACAGTGCTTCTTTTGCTTGACTTCCACTGAGCCAAAGTCTGATTCAGTCGTCAAGATAGTTTGTTTAATGCTGCAATTGAGTTAACAAACTTGGGTAAGTACAGAGAAAAATTTTCATCCAAAACGAAAGAAACCAATGATGCTTCATTGGCTTAAGTGAGATTCTTCAGTAAATACATGGATCTTGTACTGCAATGCACACATATTTCATTCATTTCTACAGCTTTGCAGCTTCCAAGTGGTATGTTATCGCAACCTTCTGTGCTATGTACAATGGACAACTCCCATGGGTTTTTCAGGCAATATCAACATTTCCAAACATTTTCCTCTCCCTTCCCCATTTTGATATGAACAATTGGAGTTATGGCCCTCAGCATGTACTCCTTTTTAGGACTTGGGGGATAAAGGGAAGAGTACTCAACTTTCCCTTAGCAATCACGTAAATGCTTACAAACATACTTAACTTTAAATTATGAACTTAAACCTTGCTTTAGTTCTTCAGTTTTGTATGTGAAATTGAAAAGTCTGACATTTTCCTCCTGGCCCCAAATCCTTCCTACCCTCCAGATTCTTTTCTCTATTTGGAAGGAAAAGTACAAAATAAGTGAAACAGAACGCCCACACAATCCGCCCCCAACACACACCCTTCCCCGCCAAAATTAAATTGTCACCTACTTTAAATGAATGCTAACTGAGCCTCTTTGTCCATATTTCTTCTTCCCTCTGCTCTTCACCCTCCAAAATATCCCTTTCTACCCTCAGGTTTCCAACCTTTAGTATCTGCTATAGATCTGACACCCTGGAGTGGGTAGTCACTCAGAAAAGGGAGAGGAGTCTTAGCTGCCAGCCTTCTGCCCCTCTCCTTTCCACCTCTCCTCCTGTCTCCCCTCATCCTTACAGCCAGATGCATACAGCCCTTAGAGGCTGGTAGAAGGCAAAGATATAAAGAAATCAAAAAAACTTCCTGGTGGCTGGCCAGAAACGTGAAGAAATCATCAGATGAACAGAATCTGGAGAATAGTGCTGCAAGTCTGAGGCCTGGTCTACACTCACACTAGGAGGCACCTTATATCGATTTTAATGGCTCTTTGTATTAACATATCGGAATAGGGTTAGTGTGGGTGCACCACTGACCGCTCTGGACAGCATTCTCAACTCGGATGCACTGGCCAGGTAGACAGGTTTGAAATTCATTTCGCTCATCATCACAGGTGACCACGCACAGCTCATCAGCACAGGTGACCACGCACAGCTCATCAGCACAGTTAACAATGCAGTCTCCTGAGAATCGAAAGAGCCCCAGCATGGACCGCTCGGGAGGTAATGGATCTGATAAAGTATTTGAAAGAATTTCTAAGGCTATGACTGCTAAAGGCCACAGCAGGGACTCCGTGCAGTGCAGAGTGAAAGTTAAGGAGCTCAGACAAGCCTACCAGAAAACCAAAGAAGCAAATGGAAGGTCAAACATGCCGCTTCTATGCTGAGCTGCATGCAATTTTATGACTGTGGATTCCGAGGTGGGGTTGTAATCTCTGCCATGTCTGAGGATTATGCAGGGGAAGATGAAGAGGAAGAAGAAGAGGAAGACCTCCCCAGCAGCCAGGAGCTTTTATCACCCTGACGGAATTACCCTGCTCCCAGCCCTCACAAGCAACTATTGCAGAGAATGACGCCCTGGAAGGGAGTGAGTGTACCTTTGCAAATAGCAAACAGTGTTTTTAAGCAAGCCTTTTTAATGATTGATTTGCCCTGAGGACTTGGGATGCATGTATAGTTACTTAGAAAAGTTTGTTAACATGTCCGGGGATTGAGAGGAAATCCTCCAGGGACATCTCGATGAAGCGCTCCTGTAGGTACTCCAGAAGCCTTTGCAGAAGGTTTCTGGGCAAGGCATCCTTGTTCTGCCCACCGTGGTAGGACACTTTACCATGCCATGCATGTAGCAAGTAATCAGGTATCATTGGACTGCTGGCATTCAAGAAGCATCCGCTCTTTATCTTGTTCTGTTATCCTCAGCAAAGTGATATCGTTCAGGATAACCTGGTTAAAAATCAGGAATTTAAGTAAGGTGGCCATTTTTCTACTGGGTTCGTGGAATGCAGCAGCTTAAAAACACTTTCCTGCAGGTGAAATGCCGATGATCTTTTCTGTTTGGTCAGGACAAGCAGTGGGTGGGGAGGGGAAGGTTGTTGATTAGCAGGAGCTAGCGTGGTATTAGCCATGCGTTGGGGGAGGCTAAATCACTGAGACAGTGGCTTACCATGGCCGCATGCAAGCTGAATCCTGATGCCTGGACCTGTGTCTGTGAGATCTGTAACCCCAGAGATGCAAGCAGTCACTATTAAGATGAAAAATCGACCTTTGTAGGAAATCACATGTGCTATGTAAGGTGAATAGTGCTTTTCACTGTGAAAGAGTATAACCATTGTTCTGTAAAATGTATCTTTCTAAATATTTATCTCCCTCATGCAGCTGCCTCCTCCATCCCAAAGGCTAGCACAGATAAGGCGGAGGAAAAGAAAGATGAGATGTTCTCAGATATTATGGAAGTTACACGCAATGAAAGAGCTCATCTGAATGAGTGGAAGGACGTGGTTTCAAATTACAGGAAAGAGGCCAGTGAACGTGAGGACAGGAGGGACAACCGAGATGAGAGGTGGCGGCAGGAAGACCGGCAGGAAAATCAGCGGTGGCGGCAGGAAGATCAGCGGTGGCGGGATGCAACTCTGGGGCTGCTGCGTGATCAAACTGACATGCTCCGGGCTTGTGGAGCTTCAGGAACGGCAGCAGGATCACAGAGTGCCGCTGCAGCCCTGTATAACCACCCTCCCCTCACCATGTTCCTTAGCCTCCTCACCCAGCACCCCGTGGACAGCCCAACCAGAAGGATGCCGTTACACTGAATTTTTTTTTAATGGCCTTCTCCAGCCCTCCTTTCCTCCTCCCCAAGCTCACCCTTACTTCTCTCCCTCTTTTGATAATGAAAAAATAAAGAATTAATGCTTTTTAAATGAGAGTGACTTTATTTGCATAAGTAAGCTGTACTGGACTGAGTCAATCAAGGGGTTGGGTGTTCATCAACAAACACAGCAGTCACACTGTACCCTGGCCATTGATGAAGCTCGTTTTCAAAGCTTCTCTGATCCTGGTGTGCTCTTCTAATCTCCCTGGTGTCTGGCTGCGCGTAATCAGCGGCCAGGTGATTTGCCTCAGCCTCCCACCCCGCCATAAAGGTCTCCCCTTACTCTCACAGAGATTGTGGAGAATACAGCAAGCAGCAATAACATAGGGGACATTGGTTTGGCTGAGGTCTGCAAATGCACATTCCACCACCATTCTGCACTTGCTCAGCCTGTAATTGAACAGATCCTGACCACTGTCCAGGCTGCCTGTGTATGGCTTCATGAGCCATGGCATCAAGGGTAGGCTGGGTCCCCAGGATAACGACAGGCATTTCAACATCCCCAACTGTTATTTTCTGGTCTGGGAAGTAAGTCCCTTGCTGCAGCCGTTTAAACAGAGTAGTGCTTCTGAATACGCGAGCATCATGAACCCTCCTGGCCATCCCACGTGGATGTTTGTGAAACGTCTTGTGATCCACCAGTGCTTGCAGCACCATTGAAAAGTGCCCTGGTGCTGCGGTGCCAAGATAGGGATATGGGTTCCATCTATCGCCCCACAGTTAGGGAATCCCATTGCAGCAAAGCCATCCACTATGGCCTGCACGTTTCCCAGAGTCACAACCTTCGTAGCAGCAGCTTAGTGATTGCTTTGGCTACTTGCATCACAGCAGCCCCACAGTAGATTTTCCAACTCCAAATTGATTCCCGACTGACCGGTAGCTGTCTGGTGTTGCAAGCTTCCACAGGGCTATCGCCACTCGCTTCTACTGTGAGGGCTGCTCTCATCTTGGTATTATGGCGTTTCAGGGCAGGGGCAAGCAAGTCACAAAGTTCCATGTTTCGCAGCCACTGGGAATCGTCCACACCTGCAACACAATGCGGTCCCACCAGTCAGTGCTTGTTTCCGGGCCCAAAATCGGCGTTCAATGGATAGAATCTGCCCCATTACCATCAGGATCTCCGTTTGAGATAATTCTGTGTCCACGTCCTCATCACTGTCATCGCTCCGCCTCTTACTCGCCTCGGTTCGAGGTCCTGGTTCAGCATATACTGCACGAGTGCGCGAGGTGTTTAAAACATCCACGATTGCGGTATGGAGCTGAGCAGGGTCCATGCTTGCTGTGCTATGTTGTCTGCCGCTGTCAGGGAGGGAGGAGGTGAGGCTGTACCCAGAACCACCCGCGAAAATGATTTTTGCCCCATCAGGCACTGGGATCTCAACCGGAAATGCCAAGGAACTATGGGATAGCTACGGAGTAGCTACCACAGTGCAATGCTCAGAAATCGACGCTAGCCTCCGACCGTGGACGACACCACCGATTTAATGTGTTTAGTGTGTTTATAAAATCTGTTTTACAAAACCGGTTTATGCAAATTCGGAATAGTCCCGTAGTGTAGACGTACCCTGAGAGTGAAATCCTGTCTCCATTGAAGTTAGTGGCAAAAATCCCATCAATTTTAGTGGGGCCAGGATTTCACCCTACATCTTAGAATCATAGAATCATAGAATATCAGGGTTGGAAGGGACCTCTGGAGGTCATCTAGTCCAACCCCCTGCTCAAAGCAGGACCAATCCCAAACTAAATCATCCAACATACAGTTCTCTGTCTTAATCAGGCACTCAGAAAACAAAGAAATGGCATCATCCACATCTCTAAAAAACAAGATGAAGCAGAGTCAGCAGCCTTCCATGGCACTATGGCCCAAAGAACCTTACAGTGTTTCCTGGACAGGAGAGGCACCAGAGTACACATGTGACTTTGGGGTGAACAAACAGCTACTCAACATTCTCCTACAAGAGCTCCCTGAAAGGATGGAACAGAACACAGAACAATCTGGTTTGCTGCTTCAAGATTCTGGAGTCATTTCAACAAAACCTCTTGCTCAGTGGTAGTTTAGGAATTCATTTTTATATGATGTAGCAGTATGGTGTAGTAGGCATAAAAATGCCCCTTTTTGTAGAATACAAAATATGTTGAATGGTCCAGGAAGATACTCATTGGGTTAATACATCATTAAAATATTTGTACCAAAACCAAATATTTACCTTAAAATAGTTACATGAGTTATCACTGTGCAGTTTAAGACTTTCAGATATGCAATAATTAATCAGTGTACCTTTGAGGAAATTGCCACTTAATAAAAAAACCTTTTCACATTTCAAAACTATTGTTGTTTGAACAGATCCTCATGAGACTCCCTTTGAAATGCAAGCAGGTGGTTTTGAACTAAAGAGTGGAAAGAGAAACAACTAATGTGAGTTCTGTACAGAATTCAGAATAAATGTTTATGTGTGGAGTTGTCAGTTTTATGGGTGGAGTGTGGAAGCTGTGCACTGAAATATTCTTGAATTGCAAAGGATGAATATGAAGCACCTTTACCTTTCGTATAGTATAACTAGCACACATGGCCAGATTTTCCAAAACTGGTCTCCCTTTTTTATACTGCAATTGGTAGCCACAACTTTGATCATTTAGACATTTACGTACCTGATTGCACCCACAGATAAGGTGCTTACAGAAGCCTAAATAGTCTATAATTTTGCATCCACAGTTACCAGTGGGTGCAATTTATCTATTGTATCTAAAGTATTTTTAAGGCACTGTGAAAGTAGAATGAATTATATTACAAAAATAGATAGGATTAAAGAAATGCTGCCTGTACCTTTAAGGAAAATCGCTGGAATGCTGGAGTCCAGGTGTCAGGAATACAGACATTAACATAGAACAATTGCACCGTTTAAGGGCAATTGGTGAAGCATTAGCCTTAGATCGATAGAAGTTAGTAAGGAAGTAGGATATGCATGCTATGCCCCAGGTGAATTCTGCTGTTTTTCTCTCTTTGTCCCTTTGTTTAATTCCCGCTCTTTTATCTGTATAAATAAGACTGTGTGGGTCTTGCATGGCCACTCACATTATCTGAATGTTATTGGCGGAGCGCTGCGCTAATAAAAACAGAGTGGTCTGACAAATTGTGAGTCTTGATTCTAACTTTGACAGCACTCACCACCATAAATATGCAGAATTGCAGACACAAAAATGAAAGCACCAGTTTACGTCTGGCAGATAATCAGTATCGATGAGTGCATACACTTTTTTGAACAGTACTTCATTTTCAATCCTGAGATATGAGCATAAACAGCATACATAACCAAGAATTAGCAACAGAAAGCTTCATAAGTGAAGGGCAATTTTCTTAATTGTCCAGGTTACGATGAGAACCTTATTGGTTATCTGGGGCTAACTAGTTAATCAGAATTAGTTGACTGAAACTCAGTCTCATTTAACTTTTAATACACTGGTGTACATTTTCAGTTTTGTATACTATGTGCGCAGAATTTTTTTCATACAAAAATGTTATACATAAACTAGTTGGAAGAAATAGTCAGTGAAATTAAAAGAAAGAAACCGTCATGTCCACCAGGCACAAACAGTGAGCTCAAGGCTGATGAAAGAACAAGTAACATTAGTAATAACTGTATTCTGAAGAGTGAAGCTTTATCCTATAGCTCCATGGCAAATATACCCAACAATTTTGTGAATGAAACAATACTATTTCAATGTCCTGCATGATATCAGAAATTGCTCAGAACATAAGTTACCACCCTATCAGCAAGAGGACTATACATAACAGCTTTATGTTATTAACATTGCTACAGATTAATTTCTAAAATCCAATCACTTGCAAGTTGAACTTCCTCTAATGAAAAAGCTTCTTATACATTTAAGACCTGAGTGGGGCGGTGTGTGTGAATGCACAAATTTCTAAATTTCACTCTCACTTTTGAGATTTTTAGTGCCAGTCAAGGAAGGAAAAAAAAAAAAAAAAAAAAAGGTAAGAGATTGTTCCTCAGACTATGTTTTAATGTCCTGGAAAACTTGCAGAAAAAAGGACTGGTCAAACTCAGAGACTGATTCTTAATTTCAGCGGGGCTGTTTGAGGTGTAAGGGGATGCTTGAGTTGAGTAAAGGTGCCAAAATTAGAACCTTAGTAAGTAGGCATGAAATATAACTGGTTGCATGTCAAATGAACCATAAACAGAACATACATTCCAAAGGAGGACTATAATCGCACTGAAGATGTGAATTTCAAGAGTAAGAAACAAAATGATTCTACAGCACAGATTTCCGTACAGCTTCTGCTTTATTTCCAAAAATTGTCTCCTGTTGGTTTTCCAAGAAGTTGTGCCACCTTTCTTGCACTCTAACCTCAAAATAAATGGATACCCATCCAGAGTTCAGGACAGGAACAAAAAATGAAATTACCAAAAAGATTAAGAAAAAAGTAATTTATGAATGACAGTGCCTGGCAGGTGCAAAACAGAATACAAGACAATAGGATTGTGGGTTTTTAAGATCACAAGGAAGCTAAGCATACCATGACATCTGTTTCACCAAGGATTAATACCACCTGGAAATAAGAAACAAGCAGAAAGTCCATAAATAATACAAAATCCAGCACTGTCACAAATGTCATGTATGATTTGCAATGATTGAAAGAAAATTATATTCTTAGTTTAAGAATGGAGTTAGGTGAAGGGTAATTAGCATATTAATTGGATAATTGGGAATTATAAATTGTCTGTCTTATGTTAAGAACAACTGAATAGATGAGATGACATTAGCTGATATTTCTTTGATCTTTTTTGATTAAACTACTCATCTTCCTGGATTTCCCAATGGTATTTGGGAACGCACAAGGCAGGAATAAAATTTTGGGTGAGAAGAGGGAGATAAAGAGATCCCATTTTTTGCTAATTGCATTTTGACAGATTATACTTAAATTTTCTAGTTAACTTTGTTGTTTGTTTGACCATATTATATTGACAGAGGCCATCCTAACAACTCTTCTTGAGTTTAAATTTAACCTGTTGTTTTTAGCTGTATGAGGGGTGGGAAAATGCAATTACAGCCAAGGTTTTTAAGAAGTTCTCTAACTTTCCTCCAAGTACTGCAGGTTTCACAGAATTATGAATTTTGTGAAAACTTCCTTCACCCAACTATCAATATTATACAAATATTCATTTTCATGGAGATTCAGCTGAAGCATTTACTATGTATGTGAAAGCCTGGAAATGCAAACAATGAGTGTGAAAAGCATAACCTCACATAGTACTTGTTCTTCTTCAGAAACATTATTATAATAAAAAGGTCTGGGGTGGAAGAATATGTCCCCTTCATTTCCTGTGCGGGTTGCATAGTACTCAAGGATTCTATAGTAGTTGCTGTCTTGCCTGCACACCTGAAGCTGACCTACTTATCGAACAGCACCACAATATCTCATTGCTACTCAGTACATTGTTATTTTCCATTCATATAGAAGTTGTGAAGCCTTGGACCTGAGATCCATTACTACAACTATCATGTAAGAGTCTGAATCTGGAAGAGAACATACACTGTGAGAGCCCTGTGTTTCTAAAAACATAACATGGACCTGGAAATGACACATGTAGAACAGGAAGAAAGTGAAACCTCTTATTTGATAGCATTTCATTTATAGAATTGTTTTTAAACAACCACCTCATGTTCTGTGCTTAATGAATCACAGAGGAAGTGTCAGATTCTTACTGCAATCTGTAACAGTTTCACTTCAAAAACAACAAACCTTCCAAATCTCCTTGGAGGTTTCAGTTTGAGGGGCAGGTTTCTAATGGGAAAGCTGGAAAACTCAACTGGACTTCAGTTTCAGCCCAGTGAGATTGTTTAATAATAGAATGTCAGGGTTGGAAGGGACCTCAGGAGGTCATCTAGTCCAACCTCCTGCTCAAAGCAGGACCAATCCCCAGACAGATTTTTGCCCCAGGTCCCTAAATGGCCCCTTTAAGGATTGAACTCACAACCCTGGGTTTAGCAGACCAATGCTCAAACCACTGAACTATCCCTCCCACACACTGAGGGGAGGACAGACTCTTTTGAAGCATTGCCCATTCGTGGACAGTCATCCAGTGAAGACAACTATTGTCAACGGTTATCCTCATTGGTAACCTCCCTTCTACTGTTATTGAAAACATTGTAACTGTCAGTATGAATGAGATAAAAAGTGTTTGCCATTACAGAAGAGTGATCAATACCAAATTCCACCACATCTCTCTCCCAGTTTCTGGAACCACTTTGAAAATGGTTTTGGCTAATCCACTCTCGCAGCTAAATAATTTTCAACTGAGAGGAATCTGGAGTTACGGGGAACACCACCCTTGCTAACAACCATTTTCAGTAATGGGTCATTTTCCTTGGGCTTATGTCTCAGAGTTTTCAGTCGTTCACAAAATAAATACTTAAATACATAGCATAGTAGTCTTTGTACTATGAAAAGGGTGGTCGACAATAAGGATCTCATTTTGACTTCTTAACCAACTGTAAAAGCCACTGTGTTACAAGCATTAACAGTGATACAAAATTGCAAGTACTATCATGGTCTAATAATTTCACACTTAATCTGATATTATATAAAGAGATGGCATAAGATTTTCTAAGACTCATTGCTCCATTTCTTCTCTAATAATTCTAGATCTCAACTGGCATATTTTAAATTAAATTTTGTAGTTTAAACCTATTTATCAACAGCTAATTAATGAGGTCTAAATCCTTTGATGACAGAATGATTAAACAGCATTTTAACTAATCCATCTTTAATTAAAATGCTGCCAGCAAACCATTTCTGAATGTATATAAAGGACACATTTATAGATGCTCACTCTTTAAATATGCATTATGTAAAGCCAATAATTAGAAGAACTCATGATTTCAATTATATTTTAATTACTGTTACATATAAAACATGCTTTAATAGATGTAATGCAATACATTTTCTTTCTTTATGACTCAGTAATCATTCTTATTGGGGTGACAACCAAATAAAAGGAAGTTTAATATATGCACTAGTACACAAATATTGTTTTAGGTTTGAGCCAATTCTCTCTACATTTCTTCTTTCCAGCAGCAAGGTACTTAATTATCTCAATCTAAAATACAAATGAATCCTCGTAAATCCCTATCAAAAATCATAAAAGGGAATTAGATATAACTGGCCATAAATATAAGAAAATAGGGATAAATGCATTTATACTTATTATTAAAATGGGATTTTCCTAGAGCTTCCTAAACTTGTGTAACACTGGTGGTACTTAGATAAGGTGACCTCTCTGTCTTCAGAATTCATCTAGTTAGAAAATTATCCTGAATACTAAACTAAGATTATAAACCTGCAGCTGGCTCATACCAGCTGATTCAGGCATGCAAGTCTTGGACTAAGGGGTTGTTTAATTGTGGTGTAGACATTTGGGCTTGGGCTGGAGCCCAGGCTCTAGGACCCTGAGAGATGGGGACTGTACACCACGGTGAAAATAAGTGATGGTCACATTCACACCACCCTATACCGAAAACCTACCGACCGCTATGCCTACCTTCATGCCTCCAGCTTCCATCCCGGGCACACCACACGATCCATTGTCTACAGCCAAGCACTGAGGTACAACCGTATCTGCTCTAACTCCTCAGACAGAGACCAACACCTACAAAATCTCCATCAAGCATTCTCAAAACTACAATATCCGCACAAGGAAATAAGGAAACAGATCAACAGAGCCAGACGTGTACCCAGAAGCCTCCTACTGCAAGACAAACCCAAGAAAGAAACCAACAGGACTCCACTGGCCATCACATACAGTCCCCAGCTAAAACCCCTCCAACGCATCATCAGGGATCTACAACCCATCCTGGACAATGATCCCACACTTTCACAGGCCTTGGGTGGCAGGCCAATCCTCGCCCACAGACAACCTGCCAACCTGAAGCATATTCTCACCAGTAACTGCACACTGCACCATAGTAACTAACTCAGGAACCAATCCATGCAACAAACCTCGATGCCAACTCTGCCCACATATCTATACCAGCGACACCATCTCGGGACCTAACCAGATCAGCCACACCATCACCGGTTCATTCACCTGCACGTCCACCAATGTAATATACGCCATCATATGCCAGCAATTCCCCTCTGCTATGTACATCGACCAAACTGGCAGTCTCTACGGAAAAGGATAAATGGACACAAATCAGATATTAGGAATGGCAATATACAAAAACCTGTAGGAGAACATTTCAACCTCCCTGGCCACACCATAGCAGATCTTAAGGTGGCCATCCTGCAGCAAAAAAACTTCAGGACCAGACTTCAAAGAGAAACTGCTGAGCTTCAGTTCATCTGCAAATTTGACACCATCAGCTCAGGATTAAACAAAGACTGTGAATGGCTTGCCAACTACAAAACCAGTTTCTCCTCTCTTGGTTTTCACACCTCAGCTGCTAGAAGAGAGCCTCATTCTCCCTGATTGAACTAACCTCGTTATCTCTAGCCTGCTTCTTGCTTGCTTATATATACCTGCCCCTGGAAATTTCCACTACATGCATCCGACGAAGTGGGTATTCACCCACGAAAGCTCATGCTCCAAAACGTCTGTTAGTCTATAAGGTGCCACAAGATTCTTTGCTGCTCTTACTTCAAAATATATGTTAGTACTATCAGAAGCACTTGCTGTGCCACAATCAGTTTCCTATATGAAAAGTAATAAATCTCTATTATGAGCTGGCTAGGCAGGAATACGGGAAAATCTCTTCTGTCAACATCTCTTCCTGCTGGATGTGGTCGGAGTGGAAGGTAAGGTAGGGAGGAAAGCTTCCTCACCTTCCCTTCGGCATGCCTATGACCCTCATGATGAAGGGAGTGCCACAAAGTTGCTTCATGCTTCTTTGTTCCACATTCTCAGCCTGCAATTGACTGGGCATTATCAGTGACCCTTTCCCCCTCCCCTCCTGGCAACCCCTCCTGTGGTTGTATTATGTTTAGTGCCTGATTCTGTGATTCTGGCTGAAGATTTTGGGTAATTATTTTTGAGGAGTTAGGAAGACATTCCCCACTGCCTCCCATAATGCAAAACTGGAACAGAGTGGATTTTTTAAATTCTCAGCAGCCAGAAGGTCTGGTGTTCTTGGCTATGAGCATCACTCCTTCATTGGCTGTCAGCAGGGGGACTGAACCTAGGACTTCTGGACTGAAAAAGCGCAAGCCTCTTCTGCCTGAGCTAGAGGACCCAGCTCTGTTAGCTCAAAGTCTGTAGCAAATCCAACACTCAATTGGTTCCGCCATTGGGTATGGGAGCAGAGAGAGCACCACAGTGTGCAAGAAAGATGACACAGGCTCATCTTGAACATTTGCTAGAGTCCAGTGGAGTATCCAAGGACCAACCAGCAAACTGAATAAGTTCAAGAAGCTTGGAGAGTGGTACACCTCTATCCCGATATAACGTGGTCCTTGTATGCGAACCCGCCTTATATCGAGTCGCATTATATCAGGGTAGAGGTGTATGTGATGGAGGGTTAGTATAGGGAATTCAACTACCTAGTGCAGATAGTGGCCTGAAATGCTTGCATGAGAAGGGGAGGGATTAAAATTTAGTTGAAGGACCTTTTCTCTTTATTATGGAAAAGAGCAGCTGGATAGCCTTCTTCTTTTGCATGGTGCTAAAAGGGCCCTCTTAGTGTGAATGTGGGGCTTGACACAGGGTATTCACACAGGGCAATGATGGTTAGTGTTGGGGCAATTTAACTACTCTAATTCCAGGGTTCATGCACCTGGTCTTTCTGGAAGAAAATATACAATGTAAATATAAAGATTATATTATTGCTCTTTCAACCCTTTGTCAGAACATACTGGGTGCTGTAGTGATTAGACTTACTAGCACAATATTTAACTAAACGTGATCAGTTCCAAAAAGGGCCTTTTCCTCAACAGAAAGTAAAACAAAGGCTGAAAGCTCTTGAGGCTATTTTAGAATAATATTCATTTTTACCTTGGGGAGGATTTAACTAATTCCTAATTATTTAAATAATTATACACTAATTTTACATCGCCTCTTTACCTTGTTTTGATTGTTTTGGATTATTTTGAATTATGAAAAACAATTCAATAGGCTGGCAGAGATTTTTAGTGAGTAATGCATTATATTTAAAATCTTTCCATCAAATGAGAAACATTAAGGCCTATCTATTTTGTAATTGCTTTTGCTGTGTTGAATACTCAGGTCTTGGCATTAATAGTTTATATATAGTACTTTTTCCTGCAGAACGTTGTATTTGTTTAAAATTGAAGTTCCTTCTACATCCCCCAATACTGCAAAGGGATCAGCATGGCCCCCTCCTAGGCTCAATCACAGTCACAAAACAGTATTTTATATGAGTTGTCTGAATAATCATTTTTTAAAATGTATTTTTTATATAAGCTGCAGAGAATGGAATATCACACTGCAACATAAAGACAGCAACTGCCTATTTAGCTTCAAGGAAAACAAAAGCAAACTGAACTTAAAAAGGTCTTCTGATTCTTACTGAAAAAAAATAGCATAAGGGATAAAACATGAAAAAACAAACATACCTTGTAATAGGGTTATCTGACGTCCAGCCAGAAGTTCAGTGCAACTGTGCCTCAGTTCCCATCTCCCACGTCCCACAAAACTACTAAAGTTTCAAAATAGGGTCATTCTGGCTTAAAGTCTCAATATAACCAAATTTCCTAGGATCTGGTTCAACATCCCAAAACGTTTTCAGTTACATAGCAGACCCTCTTATCCCATTCTGAACATTTCCCTCAGGATACCATCTCGTCAGATCAGTCTGTTCCAAAAATCTCCAAGCCTTTTCCTAAGTTCTGGTTTTGCCATCACTCACTCCACCCTACGATCCTTCTCTATTTAATACTGTCCTTTTCCTCCAATCCCACAGCTGTAGCTGTGCCACACTCTGGGGTTTCCTCCAAGGGCCACCTCAGAAAGAGCACTTCGATAAGGGAAGTCTTCCTACCTACAGAGGAAAGGCTGCCATTTATATTGCCCTCCCAGAGTCACTCTTGGTCACATGATCTCTAGACAGTTTCTCTGGGGTAACTGATTTACCATACCTTGAAGGGATGAATCCCAGTAAATGGCCAGATGGTGGTGCCTGCTCTTAAGGGACAGGATGCACATGAATGCACCTCCACCTGTACATAAGAATGAATATCTATATATATGTACACACACACACACACCCCTGTTTAAATGAAGAATCCAGAGTAGAATTGACTTTGGTTGCATGAAATGTCTTATTTTGAAGATATCCCAAAATGCTTTACAAATGGTAGTGTTGTGACTGTGTAGTAAATAGGAGAGACTTGTTGAGCTCAGCAACAGCCCACGTACAGTTTTGAATTTTAGGCCCAAGTTCTGGGAAAGAATGTTAGCAAGGGCATCCTGGCTTTATCAAAGATTCTACAAAAACTGTCAAGTGACCGCCAGTTTACAGTTGGATGACGGAAGGGACCTCACTTTAATATCGCCTGTGAAGGATGCTATTTCTCAAAAGAATCAGATTTCTACTACGCACTGCAATATTAGTACTACATACATTTCAAAAAAAACAAAACAAAACAAAAAAACCCACACAGCATTAGTATGGGACTTGGTTCCCCAACCTTCTAGCCTGTCAGTGACAGTGCTATCCCCTGCACCACTGTATATGGGTACTGCATGAACTTTTATTACAAACTGATTTAATATTTTATCCTAAGACTCAGCTATACAGAAACGCTGAGAAATATCCGTTGGTCAGTTGACAGAGCTTCAGTAGTTTTTCTTTTTTATCGCTAAAAAAGTATAGCGATACCCGTTAAAATGATTTTGCAAAGTCCTGTAGGAAGTGCAAAAGTCCATATTTCCTCATTGTTCATTTTTCTAAAACCCTTCAGTAAAAGTACATTTTCAAATAAAACTCTTAAATTCTGTAACAGGAAGGAATGTGCTGAAATAATATATTTCCCTAAAATATGCCTGGTACGGAAGCTATTTTTATTCAAGATCCATTGCAGAGAAGTGGGGAGCTCAAAACCTTCCAGGAAAGGCTGTTAAGCTGAGTCACTTCAGTTCTACCAATGCTTGCATACCAATGAGAAACGAAGGGCCACTTTCCTTGTGGGTGTAGAATTGCGCGCGCCTATTTACATAAGCAGAGAATTTGGCCCTATGTCTATAATTAAGTCTAACCTTAGCACTTCCTCTTATTTTTGACCCAGTGGCATGTATTATTTCACTTTGAACATAAAAGAATACTTTATAGTTAAAAAAAAGAACCAACTGAATTTTAAGGGAAAATAACGGGTTTTGTTTTAATTATCAACGTGAAAGGATGAATATTCACTGTAGCACCTGACTCCTATTCAAGTCAAGACACACAACCATTACCTTCCTGTATTGGGTATAGCTGAGAGCAATGAACAAGGAATATCTGGCCATTTTAACTTTGTGAGCTACTTAACAAAACAGCATGTTATAAAAACTTGCAGGGTAATTTGCTGTATACCAGGGCCGCCCAGAGGATTCAGGGGGCCTGGGGTCTTCCCCGCCGCCGAATTGCCACCAAAGATCTGGCACTTCGGCGGAAGGTCCCAGAGTGGAAGAAGCTCCGGGGGCCCGGGCCCCGCAAGAGTTTTCCAGGGCTCCCGGAGCAAGTGAAGGACCCAGCTCTAGGGGCCCCGAAAAACTCTTGTGGGGGCCCCTGTGGGACCCAGGGCAAATTGCCCCGCTTGCCCCACCCCCCAGGCGGCCTTGCTGTATACTTCACTGCAATTTTTAAGCTACTGTATCTTCTCCGCTTTACTTTTAATTTTCAGATATTTGTTATTTTGGCATTTTCCTTTGCAAAAGCAAAGGTTGTTCAGACATTACAAAGATGAATGGAGTATAAAAAGCAAGAGAGATTAGATAAATTATGCTTGAAAAGTGGAAAAACACTGACACAGACATAGTATAGCACAGGGGTTCTCAAACTGGGGGTCGGGACCCCTCAAGGGGTCATGAGGTTATTACATGGGGGGTCGCGAGCCATCAGCCTCCACCCCAAACCCTGCTTTGCCTCCAGCATTTATAATGGTGTTAAATATATAAACAAGTGTTTTTAATTTATATGGGGGGTTGCACTCAGAGGCTTGCTATATGAAAGGGGTCACCAGTACAACGGTTTGAGAACCACTGGTATAGCAAAACCCTCACCCACTCTGAAAGGATATACTGCTGCCAAAGAAAGATGATGTTCATAATAGGAAAAGATCACATACAAAAAGCTAATATTCAGGGGTGTATTAACAGAAGTTTCATCTGGGCGCAATCCTCTTGCTCTACTGGGCTCTGGTGAGGTCTCCGTTCGTGTACTATGTCCAGTTCTGAGAGCCATGCACTAAGAAAGATGTAGACAAATTGGAGAGTCCAGAGGAAAGCAACAAAAATGATAAAAAAGGTTAGAAAACCTGATCGATGAGAAAAGGTTAATAAAACTGGGCATGTTTAGTCTTGAGAAAAGAAGACTGAGATGTTAAGGGCTGTTATAAAAAGAGGATGGTGATCAGTTGTTCTTCCTGTCCACTGATGGTACGACAAGTAGTAACAGACTTAATCTGCAGTAAAGGAGATTTAGGTTAGCTATTAGGAAAAACTTTGAACTATAAGTATAGTTAAACACTGGAACAGACAAACATCTCTCAGGGATAGTCTATGTATACTTGGTCCTGCTCAGAGCAGGGACTTAACAAAATGACCTCGAGGTCCCTTTCAGCCCAACATTCATATGATTCTATGAAAGCTAAAGGCATAACTCTGGGCCTTGTGTACACTTAAACATGGCTACCCCTCTGATACTTAAAATGCTGTAGCAGTGCAGCTACAATGGTGCCGCTGTAGCACTTCAGCGAAGGTGCTATCTACGAAGCCCTCCTGTCAGCATAGATACTCCACCTTCCCAAGAGGCAACAGATATGTCGAAGGGAGAAGCCCACCACCCGTATAGGTACTCCTCCTCCCAAAGAGGAGATAGCTGTGTCAATGGGAGAACATATGTACTGGAACTAGAGGGCTGGGGGTGCTGCTGCACCCTTTGGCTTGAAGTGGGTTCCATCATATGCTGGGTTTACAGTTTGGTTAAATGGCTCTCAGCATCTGCACTATAAAAACTGTTCCAGCATCCCTGCAGGAGAAGCCTTCCCACTGACATAGTAGTGTCTAAACCAGGAGTTAGGTTGGTATAAATGCGTTGCTTAGGAGTGTGGATTTTCTACATCCCTGAGTGACGTAGTTATACCAACATAGGCTTGGTCTACACTAGCAATTTAACAATCTTAATTCTAATCTCTATACTTAGAAAAGTATTTAGAAGGACATTTGCTTATATGTAAAATATAGGAATGATCTCCAAATACGATGCCTCTAATTCAAATCTTGTATTTGATACATTTTATACAGCAGGCACCAGTAAGTGGGCATTTACTTAAGTTGCACGAAGACACTACAGTGACTGGCACTATATAGATTGCTGGATGTTATATTAAGCACAATATTTGAGACATTTCCCATTCCAAGTATAGCAAATAACACAGCAAAGATGGTTTAGTAAAGATCCATTTTTTAAACAGTCCTAACTATAAGAACACACATTATAGGGACACACAATTCAGCTTTACATCACTTAGAGGCACAAAGGTGATTCAAATATGTAATAATTCTTTGCAATGGCTTCCAGAAGCAGTTTTTAATGCAAATGTAAGATCAGTTATACACTTTTGAACTACACCGCATGCAGGGTAACTGGTCAACTCTGCATAATATTATAATTACATAATCCAGCCTTAAAATTATATGCTGTTGCTATGAGCATTTTAAGCATTCTGAGACAACCTAGCACACCTGATTAATTACAGTTATTAAATATATTGCTAAACTGTGCTTACTCCAAATAGTTATATTATACAGCAGATCTACAGTGTCAAGATTTTACTGCATTCAATGATTTAAGCTTTGACAAGATTACACTAATGTGTAAACCTATTGCAGAAAATTGTACAAGTCATCTCTGAAATTGTGCTTGATAGAGAGTCAAAAGTGATATTGGTATGTTACCTTATTATCCTTTACTAGCTTCAATACATTAAAAAAACCTCAATGAAATAAACACTATTCTTTTAGGACAGATGAATGAAATTGCCAATGTTCCTGGTTTACCTTCATGTGTGTTTTAAGTTTCTAGGACTTGGCAAATGCTAACATCTCACAGGCCCCTGAAGGGACATGCAAATTTAAGAAGCTGCATAATCTTATGTATCTCTTGTTCTCTCTTCTCCCATTTTGGCGGTTTTCACTTACCATGCAAGCTCTTTGGGGCAGGGACAATGCACATTTATGCTCTGAATAAGTAATAATAAAAATGAAAACAAGACAATCCTGCAGGACTTTCTCACTCCCTTCAGGGAGCCTTGTCTGTAAAGGTGAGTTTGAAGTTTCAGACTTTGTAATTTAATGTATACTTAATAAACACAGGGAAGAGATGCCATAGTTACAAACCGCTTTATCACAGCATTTAATCAAGAAAATGCTTTACTTTTACAATATTAAAAATGTTTAAATTCAAAGAAAAAAACAAACCTTCAGACTTACTGTGGATGGCATCCAACCACTGCTTCTTAATGTTAGCAGCCTGTTAACATTCACACCACTTTTCTCTCTCTCATTTACCTGTGACATTCCCACAGCACCACTTGTCCTTCTCACCATGTTTGTTGCCCTTTTTCTCTGCCTTATCTCACTTCCATTTTTTCTGGACCTAGCCCTCATTTTTTCCCTCCTCGTAGCTTCTAATGACATCTCTTAAACCTGGTCCGCACTGCAAACTCACATTCTCCTACTCGCCTCCTCTCTCCTACCATCTCCTGCCTCCCTTCCTGACCCTCATGTTTGAGTCTCAACTGGAAACCAGAAACAGAAAGGCTGTTAAAGGAGTTCCAAATGTCAGGTGACCACAACACTGCAATACTCCTACTAGAGTTACTGAATTTCGTGTGCTGTCAAAGATGGATTGAGATGGCTGAAGCTCTGGACTTTGCTCACGCCAGCCACAAAGCTTGGCTATAATTACATCAGCTTGAGGTTGCAAACACAGTGCAACCTCAAAACCTTGAAGTCTCAGCTGATGCTATGAACTCAAAAGCACATGGGACGAGTCAATTAAATGTGAAGTGCGCAGAGAATTCTGACAAATAGTCAGTCCATTACCTAGCTCATCCCCTCTGTCATTGCCCTTCACTGTTGGGAGGTAAACAAGATCCTTTCACTCATGAAGTCTAGAAAAGCAAAATGACCTGATGGTGTCTTTCCAGAATGATTGAAAAATGTCAGAGCCAAAGCATAGAAATGGCTGGCAACACACTAATCTGCTATATCCATTCCTCAGGTATCGTCCTGAGGATCTGGTGCAAGACTACGGTCAGTGCTGCTATCAACCCCAGGAAGCCAACCAGAAATTGCTCATCAAACCGAACATCACTCTTCTGCATGTTAAAATATTACTGGCAAGGATCATGCCATCTGTAGAAACAATGTGAATGAACAAGTAGGTTTTCAATCAGGCCACAGCTGCTCTGACCAAGAACTAGCCTTAACAACACAAATTGAGGCCTTAACAACACAGCGAAGATTCTTAGACTTATCTGCCACGTATGATACTATTTGGAGGAACAGACTTCTCCAGAAAGCTAGCAAAGTTATCCTATGCAATGCAATGATAAAATTCTTCCAAGAAGTTCTGACCAACCATAGGTTTCATGTTTTCCTTGGTGACCAGGTCTGCAGGCCATGCACTCTCAATGATGAACTTCCACAGGGATAAATCCTAGCACTGATCTTGTTTAATATTTACACCAGCAATCATTTTCACTGAAATTTGTCTATGCTGATGACATTGCTCTGACTACACAGGAATGAGATTTACCTATCAAATCCTAACCAAGGACCTTAAAACCATACATTATCTCTTTCGCACTGGTGGCTAAAACGAAACCCTACTAAGACTGTCATGTTAGTATTCCATCTAAACAATCCAAAGGCTAGGGTGGAACTGCATATGGACTTCCGTGACCAGCTGATAGGATACAATCCCACCCCAAAATATCTTGGTGTGGCATTAGACTTCACATGCTACCAGCACTTGAAAAATATCCATGACAAAATAAAGATACACATAAGTCTCATTCAGAAACTGGCAGGAATGAGCTGGGGAGCCGATGCAAAAAACTCTGCAGACCTCTTCATTGTCTACTATACCACAGAACAACACTCACCTGTCTGGACACACAACTACCACACATCATTTGTCGACTCTCAACTTAACACCATTATGCAGATCATTACAGGTACAGTAAAATCAATGCCATAATGGTGACTCCCATACTGGCACGTATCTATCCACCCCAAATTTCCCCTAACATGACAATCCTTAGGAAGTACCATTGTATTCAATGGAACAAAGAACTTCCAGTACATGAAGACCTGAACAACATACCAAGATACTGACTCAAATCTAGAAAACCTTTTGGCTTGAAGTGTGTGAGCTCAAAGGATTTCCCCCAAAGATCAATGGTGAGCAAGGTAGAATGTCCTGAACAAACATCTCATTAAGGACCCAACTGAAGAACCCAGTGGCTTTTCACTCCCATGGTAAACATGGTTCACTTTGAATTGCAGCTGCATATCACATGGCAGATACGCCTACCTCTTCCATAAATAGGGACTGACACACAATCTTATTTGCGATTGCAGAAAAACTTCAAATGATGGAACACCTCATCAATGTAGATCTCAAATAATCACATCCTGGTAACATTTTTGCCATCCACGGTGCATTATTTGAGGCAATTATTTGGATTCCCTACCTACACTTGAACATCTAACATTGCTGTTTTTAAGCCACACCAAAGAAAGCATTCCCAACTCGCTCTCTCCCCCACCCTTGTTCCTACGTGAATGGTATCATCAAGAGTTGCACATAATGAACACTAACCACTGCCCAATATTACTGTATCCCTCAAACTCCCTTTCTCCAGTTCTCTCCCAATATCGCTTGGTGTGCTTACTTGCTGAGTCACAATTAAGTTTCTCAGGGACAATTACTGTGTGTTTATTTGTTCTGTGAGCTAGGCTGTCACTGATCTTTAAACATTCACTCAGATATAACAATGATATTACTGGTAATAAATAAATAATGATATGAGAAAGAGAATTATGAACTGAATCCGTATGGTTAAAATTAATTGCTTGACATTTGTTTTAAACTTACTTACCATTGTATATGTTATATTATTAGAGATTAATTCTAGTTATAGAGTAGCCCATTTTGTTTTGAGGTAGCAGTTCAATTGGCTTCCAAGATATTTTGATTCCCGTCCCAGCAACTTGAGGAGCACTGATGTATTGAAGCAGGAAAATAATATAGAACTGCTAACTGCCTCTCTGCCTTCACTCATGGTGAGTGAACCGAGCATCAAAATGATTTTAAGGGGAAAAAATGACTAAACATTTTTTCCAGGGGAGGACTTCCAGGCTCATGTCAGAATTTTAGCCTCCATACTATTGTATGGGTCCCCCTATAGTGCTTGGAAAGAATGTATACACTAAAAATTCTCTTCACTTCAGTGATAGGGAATTTGTAACCAATATCTTTTTCAAAACTTGGTCAAAATACTCCAGAATCATCTATTTAACTCAAATATTATCCAGATGCATTAGACTGATCCTTAAGTATATTGCATTCCCCTTCTCTTGCCAACAAATTCCTCCCTCTCAAAAAGTTGTGGCTCTTGCTATCTTTTGTATGTGCTCAAGAGAGTGAGATTGAGTTTGTCTTGGTCAGCTGCTGGCTACTGTGCCTTCAAAAGGGGAAGGAAGGTTTTCTTGGCTTGTGTAGATAAATGACTGATGTGAGAGGTCTTTCTTCAGTCTTTCTGTCCATGTTTCAAGGGTTCTGGACATATAAAATGAGTGAATAGCTGCCCAGAGGATTACACCATTTACCACAAATTACCTCTTTATGGAAAAATCAATTTTATAGTCTCCTGAATCTCAAACATTTGCTACTTCAAACCAGCAGAATTACTCTTTTGAGAGCCAGGGCTAAGATGAATGGCTCCAGGGATCCACTCTTGGGGCTATGAACTATCTTGTAAAAATCTAGCGAGGATTTACAACTCTTAGAAAAAGATTTAGGGTAAAAAAAAGGATGAAAACATTCATGTCATTTGGCATGAAGTGTCTAGACTAATCTGCTGAGTCCCCAACAACCTCCTCTTCCATCAGATTAGAAGACTAAATTCAACTCATTCTAAGGTGAAAATAGAACCAAAGGAAGTTTTAATTCAGTAGGCCAAAGGAAGCAGGACCTTCCAATTCACTGACCTACATGATCTCACTTACATGCTTTTCTTCTCATACCAGTTACGTGAAAGTTGAATATAATAAAGATTCTAAAACACCTTACCTATATTAAACTTTTGGCTTCCAAAACTCAAAAGCCAGCATAAGACTTGGGGGATGATGTGTATTCAGTAGAGAGAATTCAATGTTTTTGGACCTCTTGCTTCCCTCCATAGCTAGATAGTCTCAAGCAAAGGTTCATGATGTGAATCAATTTCTTATAGTCCACATTGCAGAGTAAGCAGAAGACCTGGTTAAGTGGGCAAGTACAGTATCGTGCTAGCGAGCTCTGCAGCCCTGACAAAACTTATCTGGATAACAGCTCAAGTACTCAGGATCTGTGCTGAGCGTGACAAATCTACTAACCTGCTCATAAAGGCAAATAAAGAAGCTTTCACTTGTGGGTTCAAACTAGCAGTTTCTGTAGGTTTTAATTAAAAAAAGGCTTTAATTAAAAAAAAATGCTCATCCTTATGGTTTTAAAGATGACATCAACTGACTAAATGAGAGCAGTGTTTTACCCACACCACAAACTACTATACTATATGCTTGGAATTTTGAGGAAGCTTCCAACCATCCCCACTTCATGATCACAAGCCTTCATGCACCTGAAGCACCAGCAGCAAATAGAATAAGTCTGACTGGTGAGCAACTAGACAGTTTGTGGAGAGTGGATCCATGCAGAGAATGAAAAAAGAAGGATTACTTACTCGTAACTATTGCTCTTCAGAGTTGTCTCTGTGCATTCACACTTGTGTGATTTGGCCTCTAGCATCGAGCTGTGAAACTACAGAACAAAGCCATGGCCAATGTGGGGTGCAGTAGCATATTATTACATCATTGGCCTTGTCTACATAAGGATGGTTCCCTCTCCCCATCATCCAGACCCACTTTAGCTCCTTCTACCCCAGGGTCCTGAGATATATAGAACTCCAAGGTAGAAGGGAAAGCAGAAGCAACTCTTCAGGAATAATAAATTACTAGTACATAACCTTCCCCCCGCCCCTTAGAGTCTCTGTGCATTCCCACTTATGGGAGATTAGGAAGCATTGCCCTCCATATAGAAAGCCGAAGGAAGCAGAAGAATATATTTTTCTCCCATGAGCATTCAGGCTACACCCTTCTCTGTGGGAGCCATCAGAAATATCTTACTGATTTTAGAGAGCTCCTGAACTGCAAAGACTAGCACTGAATTGTCTAATGAATATTGCAATGCAAATTGATGACCTGCCATGAGCAAAGGATACCTAGAATTGTCTCTCTGATACTGGCAGAGAGGACACTGGTCAGAGCCAAGTGTCCTTTGCTGGACTGAGTGAGCCTGTGAGGATAGGAAAAGAAACCTTTTCTTTTGTCTAATCAGATGTGTCTGGTTCCGCCCCCCCCCCCATCTGTAAATGAAGCTCCACAAGGAACTCCTGAAATTGTTTCTGTTCATTAGGGTGAGAGTAGGAGATGGATGAAGCCCCAATTTGATTTTAAGGTGAGGTACCATGCATGCCAGAGGCAGTATCAAAACTGGAGAAGTCTCCAGAAGTGACATATGTCACTGAAGGAAAACAATGACTCCTTTTCTTTTTTTTTTTTCCATTGACCCCTTTTGTAAAGCTGAGAGCTTCCTTTTCTCCTTCCTCTTTCCCAAAACAGGGACAAGACTAGATCCAGAAGCCTGATTCACTATGTTGATCACTGCTGACTTTTGGGACACTGAGGGAATCTCCAGTGCAAATACAGACAGTTGTGCCAGAGCAATCTGTTTTGATACAGCCTGTGGTACTGGACGGGAGACTTAGCCTCAGTAAGCATTTGCCTCAGGGAGGTTGCTCTCAGGTCCAATATCAAAGGTGATGCTGAAGCTGGAGTGGCAAGATGTATCTCAGGTCTCTTGACAGAAGAATTTGGCAAAGAAATGGACCTGGAAACTCCTGAAGAAGTGCACAGATGGGTGCAGCTGAAGGCTTAAAGAAGCCAAATGTGTCTGCAGTCTTAGCTATCTGCGCAGCAAGTTGTGCACTGGGATGCTACATGAGCCTCTCCTAGACACGGTAGACACTGAGCATGTGTGCGTGTCTGGAAAGATGGCAGCACAGGTCACACACCTTTTGAATCCCGTATTGGCCTGGGACCAGACACAGCCTAGGGGATAACCCAAGGCAAACAACCATAAAAGCACTAACTATACTATGGGAACTGTAACTATAATGTAACTACCCTATCTTCTTTTAGTTAACTAGCTCTCGGACACAAGAGGTAGTTCCGTTCAGCTCTCTGCAGAGGTGGGAAGAGGGTCCACTCCTTTCTGTAGATGGGGCTGATGTCCTCATAGCATGAAAATACACCCCACAGTACACATGGCTTTGTTATACTCTTCCATAGCTAGACACTATAGGTGCCAAACCCCGTCAGTGGGAATGAACAGAGGTCTTCAAAGAAGAAGCAACTACTGCCAAAAGGCTGAGATGAAAATTATCTTCAAATTTCTCAGTTATTTTCTGTGATTCAAACAGTAAACAAACAGGTCCAACCTGTTGCAAAATCTGATGTATAACTCTTTGTGGGGACAGATATTTGGGATCCATAGGCAAGGTAAATAACTTACAATGAAGTCGTCTTTGGAAGCTGACTATGGCAGTATAATTCCAATGTCCAGACTGGCATGGTAACAGTACAATATTTTTTCTCTGTCATAATGAAAACTACGCTATTTGTGCGTTAGAATGAGATCCGTGGGCATAGGAGTAATTAAAAACAAAACAGATATGCTTTTATTGAGTTTTAAGAAGTACACTAATGGTATGCAAGAGAAGATAATTTAATGCACGCATGAACATTCACTTTACGTCACTACATTTTAAAACGTGACCAGGTTTATATATCCACATGTTTAAAAGGAACAGAATTAGTATTTTAAAATGAGTTTAACCTGATCCTGTTCATCTTTAACAAATAAAAATACTATTTACTTATCTAATTTTCTGCATACATAACTATTCAAGCGACTATTTGTTCCTAAGACATTAGGGAAACAAAGGTCAGGAAAATACTGACAACTAGCTTGCTCATATACACATTTGCTAGCTAAAGCTTCTATTTTTTTTTTAAATGTTCTCTCTGCACGTGGACTGGAGCACCAGATGGCTGAGATAAATAGGCTTTTAAAAATATTTTTGGAGCTACAAGTAATATCAAAAGGTAGAATTTTTAAGCTTGTTGTACCTCCTTATTTGGCAAGTCTTCTCAGATATTCAGTGGTTGCCATTAGAAGTCAATATTTACCAAGAGATATGACCCTGTACTCTCTCAGATAGCAGTTATATTTCCTCATTTGAGTATCTGCCCAAATTCAGGGAACAAATGGAATTTACATTCATCTTAGTTTACATGTTAAAACAAAATTAAAAATCCTAGTGTAAATAAGTCCTTAGTGGAATGATTTAGAGGTGTTGGTACAGGTTATATTCAGCTTATAAGGATACTTTACTAACTGATACGCTTGTTGATAACCTCAGTAGATGCACTAAAAAAATAATTCATAAATGTTAGTCCGTTCTTGCCTATTAGATGATCAAGTCTGACCTCCTGTATATTACAGGCCATTAAACTTCCAACCAGTTACATCTGTAATGAGCCCAGTAACTTGTGTTTGACTAAAGCATCCCTTCCCAGAAAGGCATTCAGTCTTGATTTGAAGACTTCATGGAATGGAGAACCTACCACTTCCTCGTGGTAGGTTATTCCAATGGTTAGTCACCCTCTCTGTTTAAAACAAAAAAACAAAAACAAAAACAAAACAAAGACTTGTTTCCAGTTTGAATTTCTCTAGTTTCAGCTTCCAGCTATTATTCTTGTTATGCCTTCCTCTGCCCTTTAGTAACTTGAATTTTCTTCTGAGGTTGCTTATACAGCAATTGGTTTATAAACAGATTGAGCTCTTTTCAAGTCTGGCACTGTAAGGCTTTTTCTCCAGCCCTTGAATCACTTTTGTGGCTCTTTTCTGCATCCTCTCCAATTTTTCAACATCATGTTTAAACTGGATGCAGTGTTCTAGCATTTAAGCTCACCAATACCATATATAGAGGTAAAAATCACCTCTGTACTGCTACTCATTACTACCCTAGTTATATAATCAAGGATCTCATTAGCTCTTTTTTGCTACAGCATTGCAAGGGGAGATCATGTTCAGTTGTTTGTACACTATGACCTTTAGATCTTTTTCAGAGTCGCTGCTTTCCAAGATACAGTCCCCCATTCTGTAGGTATAACCTGCTGTCTTTCTTCCAAGATGTATAATCTTGCATTTGGCTCTATTAAAAACACATTTTTCTGAATGCGCCAGTTCACCAAGTGATCCAGATTGCTTTGAATGACTGCACAGTCCTCATCATCATATACCACGTCATCCAATTTTAACATGAATCAGAAATGATTTTATATGTATTTCCAGATAACTGATAAAAATATTCAATAGCGTTGGGCACAGTTCCAATATGAGTAGAATCCCACTAGGAACATCCCCATTTGATGATGATTCCCTATTGCTGGCTACTTTTTTACACTACTTTTTGAGATCTGTCAGTGAGCCAGTTCTTCATTATTTAATGTCTGCATTATTAATATTGTTCAGTTTTTTAAAATCAGAATGCTGGATGATCACATGCCTCACAAAAATCTAAGAATATTACATCTACATAATTACATTTATTAACCAAACTTGTAATCTAATCAAAAAATGAAATCAGGTTTGTTTGACAAGACCTATTTTCCATAGAATCATGTTGACTGGCATTAATTATATTCCCATCCTTCAATTCTTCATTAACTGAATCCCGTATCAGCATGACCATGGCTGCTGTATGTGCTACACTGGATATGTGGATAGAGGGCCTCAGGCTCTCAATCTCGTATTGTCTAGCACTATATTCACCTAGTATCAGAAGGGTAGCTGTGTTAGTCTATCCACAAAAACAACGAGGAGTCCGGTGGCACCTGAAAGACTACTGGATTTATTTGGGCATAAGCCTTCGTGGGTAAAACCCCCCACTTCTTCAGATGCATGGAGTGAAAATTCATAGAATCATAGAATTCAAGATCAGAAGGGACCATTATGATCATCTAGTCTGACCTCCTGCAAGATGCAGCCCACATAAGCCGATCCACCCACTCCTTTAGCAGATGCAGACAAATATACTGGCACATGAAGAGAAGGGAGTTACCTTACAAGATATTAATTTACACCTCAAAGCTTCAAGCACCTCACAATGTACATTAATATTGTAAGGTAACTCCCATCTCTTCATGTGCCAGTATATTTATGACTGCATCTATAATTTTCATTCCATGCATCTGGAGAAGTGGGGGTTTTTACCCACGAAGGCTTATGCCCAAATAAATCTGTTAGTCTTTAAGGTGCCACCAGACTCCTTGTTGTTTTTATATTCCCCTAACAATTTTTCCAACTGTAAATCAGCACAAGGGGCTTGCTGAAGACAGACTTCCTACTTTTTAGTTATCTCCAAGAAAAGATAAGTTGGGAGAAAATAAATATAATGAATAAAAGTGACATGAATTTACCCATGAAGGAGATGTGTCTAATTTTTCACTTAGTCCATAAATTGAAAAGTGGAATGGTGAAATATTGAATGAAGTTAGTCAAAATCATCAATTAATTTAGTCTAGTGTAATATTTAGGCACTTAAAGAAGGAATAAACCAGTCACCTATAATTCTGACAATTGAAAATGTCAATTAATACACAAAATCACTGTTAACTAAAAATGCAATAATTTTTCTCAACTTGTCAACCAGATTTTAAAGCCTTAAAAAGGGGAAGGGGGGGGGGGCAGAGAGAGAGAAATCACTTTTAACGACAGACATCAATTGGCTGGTAATTCCATCGAACAAATGGCTCTCTTTTATCTTTGAGTTCAGCTACTTTTATTTGTCCCCAAGTATTTGGCAGAAACCAGTTACATCAATAAAAAAATGTCAATTTTGATCTGCCTCATGAGATGCAAAAGCTTCAGATGGATTTTCAGTCAGCAGACATGGTGACTAGAACAGCAATTATTAATAGCCATTAGAGAGACAGTGGCAGGACTGGAAGACAGCTCTCTAGATTTAGACTGGATTAAGTGGATAGTGCAGGCAGAGAGACCTTTCAAGCACTGTAAATAACTTGAAAATTCTACACTGTAGTTGAACTCTATTTGCTGTCAGAACCTGTTAGGTCATAGCATATGAGATAGTTTATAGCAAAGTGACAAATATTTTGCTAAACTGTTAAGTGCATATAGCTCATCATAATAAATTACACAGAATTACTCAATACAATATGTACGTGAGCAAAGATCTGCAGCAAGATCTTTTGGGAAGACAAGCGTTACCGGACATGGAGATAATCAGAAAATTATTATGGAAGATAGGGGAAAATGCAGAAGTATTTCACGGGAGAGAACTGCCTTGTGTGGTGCTTCAGAATTCTGTCTAACAATAGGTAGTCAACAGAGTAGAATTTCACTTTATATGGGGCAGTTTATTTCTAAAATAGCTGCCCATCATCTGCGTCGGAGCACATTTACAGCAATTTGAAAACAAACAAAAAATGAAAAGCAGAAAAACACAACCGAAAATAACTCCAAACCCAAAGAAGAAACTCAGCCCAACCAATTACTGGGAAAAGGCCCAAGCGAATACATAAGTTTTGCAACTTGCCTTTAAGATCAACAAACTTTGGTTCTCATGTTCAAGATATCCACCCCTTGGGGCTTTACAAAGCTATAAATTAATATTCGGGTATTGCAGTAACTACAGGGCTGATTCTGCTCCTACTGAAGTTGATGGGAGTTTTGCCACAGACTTAAAAAGAAGCAGAACTGAGTGCTGTACAGGGAAACAACCACCATTATGAACTCCAGAACCCACATGTAACCTTATGCAGTGCTAAGGTTGCTAAGTCTCCTGGGTGCTAATTCATCTCCATCACCTTGTAATTGGAGCGTGCTGCACACACCAAATCCCCTGTGATTGTGCTGTATGGAAATGGAGACTTTTTTTTTTTTGTAATAGCCAAGCAACAGAAAAATTACTTTTGTTGAATTAGTTTATGTTCACATATCAGTTACTAACATTAACTTAATTGTAAGTTGTAAATTCTGTGGCCAACAGAACTATGCTTGATACAGCGTCAGGAGCAGTGGTTTCTGATTTGGAGGGCCAGCCTTGGCTCTGATATAACTTAGAGCTGATACTGGTCAGCTTTCTAGAACCACAGAAATGTAGGGTACCACACATGTAGGGTCCTTAACGGGCCCTGTGGCATTGGAGGATTGACATACTGTAGCTTATTCAAACCCTTTCTCTGTTAGTCTTTGTTTCCTTGTCCTCCTCCCACATCACCAACAGAGGCACAATTTTGCATTCTGAGAAGAACAGGGAGGAACTTATGCCTCCCTAAAACCCCACTAGGTGGGGAGAGTGGGAAAGGCAGCTTTACACAGCCCCTTTATCAGAAGTGTACCTTAAAAGGCACAGAGAAAAAATTTCTGTCTAAATGACTTACATTCATAAGTGACTTCTCAAAAGTCATTTTCAAAAGTGACTTAGGCACTTAGGAAAGTTGCTTTTGAAAATTTTACTGACAATCTAGGAATTAAACAGCCGCCTTATCTAGATTACAAACAGTACCTTAGATTATTAAAACAAAGAATTCCAAAAAAATCTAATTTATTTTTCACTACTTATGCTGTTTCTTTTTCCATTTCTCTTAGCTTGGACAATGAAAAGAGATGAGTCAATGTCACTTTCAGCTTCTCATGCATCAGCACAATACCGAAGTGTTTGAGGTGACAACAGAGCAGGAGAAATGTTTATTTGGGAAGACATACTTTATACTGGATATTTCAAATAATTTAATGAAAACATTTCTCATAGTCTTTGGTTTTGTAAAAGACTATTTTTTTCAAAATCTAAATTTACCAATAATTGCACCATTTAGGAGGAACATGGATACCTTTCTTTTTAAACTTCTACTAACTGCTAGGAAAGAATATCTGTTTAAAGCACAATTACTCTGAGCACACAATATACAAATAATTGCAGAGTTCTCTCAACTATTTTATGTAATTATTTTTCTGCCAAAATAATCATCAATGCAACCAGTTCTTGACATTGCTACAAGTCTCCTTTTCCAGGGCAATAAATGTTTATCTTTTTGATTATTGTTAAACTGAAATAAAATAAAAGTAAAATTCACAAAATGTACCAATAACCAAATAAGCAAATGTAACTGACAAATTGTCTTTGCTCAACTATTTATATCTTTATTTTGTTTTTTTATAATTTCTCCTAAGTGAGGTTTGTCCCCTTTCTTATAAAGCTTCCGTACAAAGTGCCAACTTTACCTTGTTTTCCTGAAGCTTTTTGGGCAAGAAAAATCTAGACCTATTTATTTTAGTTGTTCTCCCCATTTCCAGCAATTACCATGGTTAGGTGAACTCTAAACTATACCCTAACTAAAGTGCTTGTCCTAGAACTATCGAGGCATATTTCTTGATAAATACAATTTATGTTTTCCTCGTTTTTGTTGTTCATATAGATGGAGAACCATTTTCCTTTAAATATGTATGCTCCCTTTTAATTAGTAACTTGCTTTGCTGTGAGCTGCCTGTACATTACCCCAGTATGAAATAATGCAAGACTTTATATAGGAAGAGCAACTCCATTCTGATTAACATAGTAAGCTTGAGTGTGATTTTAAAGGAAATAGATGTGTATACATTGGATAGCTGTATGATGGATTTATTTTGGGAATGAGGAATCTGTGGGTATTAGGTCATGTGAAGAATAGTTATTTCTATTACAGTAGTGCTAGAGGCCTCAACTGAGAACCCATTGTCCTAAGCTGTACAAATAGATAGTAAGAGTGTCTCTGCCCAAACAGAGGTGTGTAAGTAGACAGAACACAGGGAGAGGGAAACAGGTGGAGAGGTGAAACGTCTTGCCTAAGGTCACTTGTGGCAGAGCCAGAAATAGAATCTAGGTTTTCTGATTCCTAGCTCCGTCCACTGGACTATGCTAACTCTTACTTGAGGCTGGTCTGATTGGTAATTGGTCACTTCTTTGACTTTAACTTTTAGTAATTGTGTTGATATGATTAGTGCTTACATAGCCTTAATTCAAGTAGTAACAACAGTTGTGTGGCAATGGAATCCAAGAACAGGTTCTCTATTCCCATAAAGCAGCTATTAACATAGAGATCAGTGAGGGGAAAGCCTTGTAAGATTATCTAGTCCATCACCACTAGCAGTGTCAGATTGCCTAGCTTTGACCCAGACACACAGATTGAATACCAATACTCCATCTGGCCTCAGAGAACAGACTTGAATGCCAAGCATTCTGTCAGTGGCCAATATGAAATTTGGTAAGGACTCTCACATGTACATTAGGTATACAAAGGCAATAAGACCACTGAACTCCACTGGAAAATGAATGACTAGGATATCCTAGCAAGAGAGAAAAAATCCCATAAAACAAGAAACCAGGAAAGTATCCTAACAACTACCTGCTTTTATTCAGAGTAAAGGGAATACCACTATCACAAGCCTGGTTTGGCGAATAAAGGAATTATATATATATTATTTATTTATAAATGACACATGCCCCTGTCAGGTTATCTGTCTGATAGTATGAATGCCAGGAGTTCAATCAAAGGAGCCTATGTCATGGATCCATAGGTCCAGTGCTCTTCAACAGTCCCCTTTAGTGCGGCAACCCCCTTAGGGTCACATCCTCTCGCTGGGGTAAGGCCTCACTGCCTCCTGAGACTGAACCTCAGAGCCATCAGCTCCCCTGCTTCACTCTGTGAACTCCACTCAGCAAGTCCACCTGAACTGGACCCCTGGGGAAAACTTATGCACCCAAAAGGAGCAATGCACCCCCACCTTCCTGATTCTGGAGTGACTCTCAGCGAGCATTGTAAAAACAGAGGGATTTATTAGAAGTCCTCAGGTTAACATAGAAAGTTACAGCAAAGTCCATCTGGGCCAGTCCTGAGCCCAGAGCCCTCTGACCCCCTTTTAGTTCCAGTCCAGAAATGTCAGACATGCTTCCACCGGCCCCCAAGGCCCCTCCTCTTGTCTTGTCCCCGGGGCAAACATGGTCACCTGGCCATCTTCCTTAGTCCTTTTGTTTTCCAGCTGGTCACAACTGGCTGGCTTCCTGCAGAGGCTGGGCCCACCTGGTTGTTAGTTGCTAGGTACCAAATGGCTGGGCCATTGTCTGGGCCTAGGCCCCAGCCAACTAGGCAACAGTCACACCAGAATCTCAGAGTCTCTTCAAAGCGTAAACCTTTTCCCCCCACCTAGTTAAATATGCAGCACATAAGGGAAACTGAGGCACACACAGTAGTCATATGAATATTATGAAAAATTCCCACTCTGTCACAGGCTGTTAAGGGAGAAACCGACAGGAAACAAAACAATGGCAAAGATAAGGCTACTTAAGATAGTGGTTGGGCCATCACTGGGGAAGAAACTACGTATCTGGCTTACTCCAGGCTAGAATAGTTCTCTTCCAAGGGCTAAAGTCTGGGATCAAAGGGGATCCTACTCTCAAAGGTCCTAGAAATGTGATTGAGCAAGTGTCTAAATGAATAGTTTACAGACTAATATTTGGGCGGCACCTAAAGCTTAGCTTGACCCAACTATGAGACTTAGGGCTCTGAAAAATTTCAGATCCTTTGTGACTTAGTTAGGTCACCTAACTCCTACCGTGGATACAGCTAGTGCCGCTTGAGGGATGGATTTACTACAGTGACAGAAAAACCCTTTCCTTCGCTGTAGCAACAGCAAGTGCCTACATTACAGAACTATAGCAGCACAGCTGCAGCACTTGTATTGTAGGCATAGCCTGAGATGCAAATGCTCTGAGCAGGACAGGCTGCTTCTCTCTGCCAGCAATGGACTTATCAGGGCTGAGGGGATAAAGGTGCGAGGCAGACATATGTATGTAGGCCTTATATTGTTTTTACCCATTGCTTTATGTGCTTTGTACCTTTGGGGAACAAATAAATGCCTTTTGAAGATTCTGTTTCTGTGTCACTGCAAAAACATGACACAGGGTCCCAAAGCAAAATTCTTACAGGTGCTAAAGCCAAACTGGTCCTGTGTTAAGAACACAGGCGAGAACCAGGGGGGCTGCAGCCCAGAGATCCCATCTAAGAGAGGCTAGGCCACATGGTTTCACCAACAGCAAGGTGTAGGAAGCCAGGTCTGTCACCTATGGGAGCACTTGAGAAGGACTAAAAGGGACCTAAAGTGCAGTTTGTCCTGTAGCCATGATACCTTGCTACCCATTTTGCAGTCCACAATTATCATTTGCCTGATCTCCGTGTAGGCCTAATGCCCTGATTAACCTTTAAAGATTTCTTGCTAAAGGGAAACAGTCCTATAAGTGAAAGTCTTGCTTCCTGATGAAATTGCAATAGCTTCTTGCACTAACAAAAATGAAATGGCACCCACAAGCTTTTTAAAAAAAAAAAATAATTCAAATTAGTTGCTCTTTTTCCACCTTTATGATTTATTCCACATTTGAACTAATGTGAGGATAAGTTGTTCACATAAATGTGTATTGTATGGATTCTTTGTTTAATATCATGTCCATATTTTCTTGCAATTGCCACTATCTGTCATAGCCATGTAGCATCTATTCTTTCTACTCCCTTTAGAATTCTGTACACCTCAGTGAAATCTCCTCTTAATGTCACCCTCCCCACCACCCCCAAGCAATGCAGACTGGGTTTCTCTAATCTTTCTGAAAAACTAAGATCTTTGACTAGGACCCTCTGGCTGATTAAAAAAAATCATAGAAATGTAAAAGGTGTAACAGTAAAGAATACATTGATTGAACTTCATACAATGTACCAAATGTGGACTCACTAATCCGTTCTACAGTGCCAAAAAATTTTCCTTCATTTTACAATTCCTATGCTTATTTATTCACCGTGGAATTTAGGGTTTTTTAATGCTCCTAACTATTGTACTGGAAGTTTCAGAGTTGCATCATCCTTCCCTGCTCAGTGTTTTGTAGCTCCTAGCCACTGGGGGCATATTTTGCCTTCTTGATTTTCATTTTTAGACAACTGTAAAGTTAATGGTATAAAAAAATCCAGGCACTTTTCTGCCCATGCTTCTAAAAATAATTTTATCATCTTCTCACTTTGTACTGATTGCCTTATTCCCTCTCTTCCTTAGCTTGTTATAATGAACAAATAGCGCCTTAACCCCAGACCACTTTTTCCTGGTTATAGATGTGCAGTACAAAGTGAGCAAGATCAACCTTAATAATGCTACTTTTGGTATTCCATTAACCAGCCTTAAATATAAGCTATTAGCAGATAGTGTTGCTGTCTTCCTGTCAAGCTATAAATTAAGTCTTTATGGGGTACAATCAACCATGATTACCTGAATGTAATGGGGGACACAAATTTCAGATAATCGACGTATTGGAGAAATGAAGGGAATCATTGCTGAAAGATAGGTTCTAATTCTGGGTAATGATATTTGGATATATTGGATGTTTTCAGACCTCCTTAAAATGCTGCTGTACCCCATGATCACTTAATTTAAAAAAATTCAGAAGAGGGACAAGGTCATTAACATCCCATCATAGGCTTACTGAAAAATATTTTTCTGTTAGAAGGGTTGAAGAGTAGAGGATTCTGACATCTGAAAGAACACCCTCTAGGGCTCCTTCCTGTCAGCTGCAGGCAGAAAGCAGCAAGGTTTCTGAGGACAGAGCTATGTTTGAGCTACCACTGGGAAGAGGGTGGGGGAAACATAGGGTAGTGGAGGAGAAGGGAGAGAATTTACCCAGTCAAAGCCTAACTCCTCTCAGAGCAAATGATTCCATTTAAAAAAGGGGAAGGTGCTGGTAAGACACAGCAGTAAATCAAGGGACTTCTAGCATATGGCTTTTGACAGAACAACCAATTAATTATACATTGGGAAAGTGATATAGCCACTCTATTATGGCAGTTCCAACCAGGTTGTACTGCTGAGGATCAAGCAATTAGATTGACATCTTTCATCAAGGATGCCTTTGAGGCAGGACAACAGATCAGCACTGTTTTGTTGGCTATACAACACACAGTTTGGCAGCATGGACTAGTCCTAAAATTCTACTCCATGGTACCAACCAAAAAACGTGTAGAGTTTATTATGCAGGTGATTTCTAACAGAACAGCGATCATCGTTTTTGGAGATGGTTTAAACTGTACATGTCATACGGGCAATGGACTTCCTCGGGGATCTGTACTTGCTCCGATGCTCATTAATATATGTACATACACACTGACACCTGACTTACTGCCCACATCAGCAGCTAATTTAGCTTAAGTTGATTACATCTTCATGGCCATAGCCAGAAGCGGATTTGATGAGCTGGTGTCCTGCTTGTCATCTGACTTGATGACTTGGCCAAGTACTTCTTGAAGTGGTGACTTAAATTACAGATATTTTGTTTCCATCTCACTAACTGGTTAACTCATCAACAGCTGTAGGTCCTTCTGAACAACCAGCCAATCACTATTAAGCAGCACTGTACTTATTTGGGGATAAAGCTTGACCTCTCTGTTCTTTCAGCAACATATCAAAAAGACATGCAAAAATCCAATCAAGTCTCTCCCTCCTCTTCAGCCTTGCTGGCAACTCATGAGGTATTAGTGCTACAACTTTATGGACATCTACCAATGCCCTAACTATCGCACCTGCTGAATACTGTGCAGCAGCATGGGGCTCCAGTCATCATGGTGGCAAACTGAAATCAAAAGACTAATTTGGCATAAAGAAGTCAACAGTACCCCTGCTTGCAGTAGGGAAGAAGAAAGGATCATCAGCTGGTTTCTAGAGAAAATAAACGGACTGTATTCTCCCTACTTCCCTCTCAACCTGACAACTATGGCTTTTTTGGGAGGAGTTAATTGCCCACAGCTCCCCTGCCTGCCTCTAAGGAAGAGGTTTTATTTCTGTTCATCAAAGAAGGTTCCCAGGGCTGCTATATGCCCCTAAAAATGATTTTTTAAAATACATGCATATTGGATTATTAGTGGTAGATATGATACATCTTGATTTTAAGTAAGGTTTTTGATGAACAAGGGAAACATGGTCTTGATACAATTATTATAAAGGGGTGCACAACTGGTTGAAAGACTGTACTCAAAGAGTAATTATCAATGGTTTGCTGTCAAAAGGGGAGTGCATATCTCATGGGGTGTCACGGGGTCAGTCCTGGGACTAAGCTCTATATCTTCATCAATGACTTGGATAATGGAGTGAAGTGTGCGCTTATAAAATTTGCAGATGACATCAAGCTGAGAGTGGTTGCCAGCACTTTGGAGGTGAGGATTAGAATTCAAAAGGACCTTGACAAATTAGAGAAGTGGTCTGAAATCAACAAGATGAATTTCAATAAAGACAAGTGCAAAGAATACATTTAGGAAGGGGAAAAAAAATCAGATGAACAGCTATAAAATGGAGAATGACTGGCTAGGCAGTACTGCTGAAAAGAATCTGGGGTTACAGTGGATCACAAAAGATTCAAAACTGAGCAACAGAATCAGCTCTTGCCATAGACTGTGCCAGATGTCTCTGGTCTTTTGAGAATACTGATAAATTATTTCAGTTATTTAAATGTTCAGCCATTTCAATTTTCTCTTTTGAGTTCCTAGAAGTCCTACTTTTTTCCACTGTTACTTGAATAAAATGTATTACTCAGCCTAACCTTCAGTCAATGAACTTCTCATTATCCACCTTTAGTTTTTATATTGTTAAAACACAATATAATGACATTTATACAGGCTACTGACAAATAGATATCCAGGTCCCTGCAGCCAGGGATGTAATTCCAGTGACACAAGGGATGACAAAAGTGCAGGGGAAGCATGGAAAGGAAAAGGGTTACATCAGGAGATTCTTTTGTTACAGAAACATCTTGATTTTTTTATAATGTAATGTAGGAACCAAGTAATGTAAGAGAATAGAGGAGAATGGTACAGGACTGGAGGTCAGCACAAAAGGGCTAACCAAGATAAGCATTAATCCAGTCCAGGTAAAAAAGGTCAAGGTCTCAGGCATTTTTATTTTTTTCAATTTGATTTCACCTAATTTGTTTATCTTCTAACATTAACTAGTTTTATGACCAGATTTTCGCCATTAATGCTTAAATATGACACTTTTCCATTTCTGCACCAACAGTCAAGTTCTCTGTTAATTAAGCAGCCAAGAACCAAATCAGGTCAGGTTCCTTTCATTGTAACATGAAAAAAACAAAACAGTTCTGTACCCTTCTCACACGTGCTCTTGTTTCTGCCTGGATTTAAATTTTCCTCATTACTGCTAAACTGCTTTTTTCCCCCTACCAACCTATTTTATTCATTCTTTGTTATTCACTTCTCCTTGGTTAGCGATTTATTCTTTTTAGTATTTTTAATTTCTATCCACCTTCAATGCTTTCAGGTTTCTTTATCTCACATGATCCAAAACCATCCCTTGCTTTTGCAAACCCCCTCCATTCTCTTCTGAACAGTAGCTTTCACTTAGTACTCTAGTTAGTCCCTATTATATTCCTTCCCACAATACTGCTATTAAATCATTTTTAAAAAGGGCCTGGGGCAATGCTGGGAATCACAGACCAATGAGCCTGATTTCTGATAATCAGAAATAAAAAATAGAACCAGAATTATAAAACATCAATAAATATTATATGATGTGAATCATATAACTGGAAAGGAACTTAAGAGGTCATTTAGTCCAGTCCCCTGCACTCATGGCAGGACTAAGTATTATCTAGACCATCGCTGACAGGTGTTTGTCTAACCTGCTCTTAAAAATTTCCAATGACAGAGATTCCACAACCTCCATAGGCAAGTTATTCCAGTGCTTAACCACTCTAACAGTTAAGAAGATTTTCCTAATGTCCAGCCTAAACCTCCCTTGCTGCAATTCAAGCCCATTGCTTCTTGTCCTATCCTCAGAGCTTAAAGAGAACAATTTTTCTCTCTCCTCCTTGTAACAAACTTTTGTGTACTTGAAAAACATTATGTCCCCTCTCAGTCTTCTCTGCTCCAAATTAAACAAACCCATTTTTTCAATCTTCTCTCAAAGGTCATGTTTTCTAGATTTGTAATCATTTTTGTTGCTCTTTCTTCAATTTGTCCACATCTTTCCTGAAATGTGGCACCTAGAACTGGACACGATACTACAGTTGACGCCCAATCACTGCAAAGTAGAGCAGAAGAATTACTCCTTGTGTCTTGCTTTACAACACTCCTGCTAAAACATCCCAGACTGATGTTCCTTTTTTTTTTTGCCACAGTAATACACTGTTGACTCATATTTGCTTGTGATCCACTTTGACCCCCCGATCACATTCTGCAATCCTCCTTCCTAGGCAGTCGTTTGCCAATTTGTATGTGTGCAACTGACTGTGTTCATTCCTATGTGGATTATTTTGCATTTGTGCTTATTGAATTTCATACTATTTACTTCAGACCATTTCTCCAGTTTGTCCAGATCATTGTGAATTTTAATCCTATCCTCCAAAGTACTTGCAACCCCTCACTGCTTGGGATCGTCCACAAACTTTACAAACTCTAAGCCATTATCTAAATCACTGATGAAGATATTGAACAGACCTGGACCCAGAACTGATCCCCATGGGACCCCACTTGATATGCCCTTCCAGCGTGACTGTGAACCACTGATAACTACTCTCTGGGGACCGTTTTCCAACCAGATATGCACCCACCTTATTGTAACTCCACAAAGGCTGTATTCCCCTAGTTTGTTTATAAGAAGGTCACGTGAGACAGTATCAAAAGCTTTACTAAAGTCAAGATATACCACATCTACTGCTTCCCCCATCCACAAGGCTTATTACCCTGTCAAAGAAAGCTATTAGGTTGGTTTGACATGATTTGTTCCTGACAAATCCATGCCTACTGTTACTTATCACATTATCTTTTCTTTGTCTGCAAATTGACTGCTTAATTATTTGCTTCATCATCATTCTGGGTACTGAAGTTAAACTGACTGGTCTGTAATTCCCCGGTTTGTCCTTATTTCCCTTTTTATAGATGGGCACTATATTTTCCCTTTACCAGTCATCTGGGGTCTCTTCCATCTTCCATGACTTTTTGAAGATAATCGCTAATGGCTCAGATATCTCCCCAGTCAGCTCCTTGAGTAATTTAGGATATATTTCATCAGGCCCTGGTGACTTGAAGAATCTAACTTATTTAAGTAATTTTTAACTTATTCTTTCCTTATTTTAACCTCTGATCCTATCTCATTTTCACTGGTATTCACTATGTTTGATGTCCAATTGCTACTAATCTTTTTAGGGAAAACGGAGACAAAAAAGTCATTTTACACCAGCATAGCTTCTGCAAAGTTTAATTGTGCCTCTCATGCCTAACAGAATTATTTGAGCTAATCAACAACATGAAATAAAGCAGCCCTTGTACTTTCCATAATGCAGGATTTATAAAAGGAGAGACCAGAGATGAAATCCTGACCTCACTGAAGTCAACGGGAGTTTTGCCCTTGACTTCAGTGGGTCCAGGATTTTACCCAAAATATTTTTTGCTGAAAGGGCTCTCAGATGTAGAATTTGCCTCCTTTATTGGTCCAAAAGACATTAGAAGACCTATCTACTCTACAGCAAATATGCAAGTGCACTTTCAACAACCTACATTTATGCATACATATCAAGCAGCTGCAGACCAAAAAAAAAAAAGACTTTAATGTGGGTTGCATGTACGTAGTCAAGTGCACAATTTAGCCCCAAATATTTTCTGTAGAGTAACATATTCCTGGATTTTGTGTATTAACAGAGCTAGGTGAGCTAATTCAAATGTCATTCGAATAAACATACTACTTTAGATTGGATTAGGTCATTTGTCCACACCAGTTTAACATGGGGCTGGATGGAGCATGACTATTGTTGATCCACATGTATAAAATCAGAGGGCAGTTACTGACCCTTTCAGAAGTGTCACTTCCTTCAAGTGATTACTTAATTTCTAATTACCAATTTTTAAAAACTGTTTATTTAAAAAAGTTTCTGAGCACAGATCAACAAAACTTTCCTTACCTTTTTCCTCAAGGTTCAGCCTGGATTGAATTGGTATGAAACTTATAAAACCTTAAAAATCTGCACATATAAGACACACACTTAACAGACTCTTCACTATAACAATATGAATCTATAGCCGTAGTGACCTAAAATGTATGCTCTTGTTAGTAGTGTGCCTGTATGTATATTGTTCTCTCAAAATCTGTGCTAACCATTCCTATAAACATATCACAATTACCTAAAATTGTCAAGGGTATTTTCCCTTAGGAAAAAAAGTTTGATTCATGTACGTTTTCATGGTGGTAAAATATTTCAAATTTTACTTCTCCCATGTATAGTATAATAGGCAACATAACTTGATTTACACTTTGGGGATTTGAGATGTCTATTAGCTATGTAACAAACAAACAGTGCATCAAATATTTCAAGCTTTATACTCCAAGTTTCAAATATTCCTGATACTGGGATAATGAATGGAGCACAGGCAGATAAACATAAAAAGATTGTTGGTTGACTATTGCTAGCTTACATAAAAAGTAGCTGGAATAAAAAAAAACATTAAGAGCCAAGGGACATAAAATGCATAAAAAGATTCCCAAATGAACGGTGGCTTGCTAGTACAGAGGTATTGTATAGCTCATGTATATACTGTATCTTTCACATTCTTTGTAATATGAACACAGTCTTTCAACAGTATTTAAAGTTGTTATGGTTAAAGTATAATGAATTATTGTACATGTGAAAAAGCAAATATGACAGAAAAACTGCTTGCATGCATATACCTCACTTGAATTTGCAAATGCTAAAACTCTATTCACACATTAGAACCCACTTCTTAAAAAAACCCTTAGAAAAAAAAGTCACATCCACTTTTGTCAGTACTTTCTCCCATACTGTACTGAAAACCAACTGAAATTGTGTACGTTATTAAGGCAATTTGACGAAGTACTGTACGTACAGAGTAAGAGTTAAACTTTGACTTTTTAATAATTATTTTCATTTTATAAACCATGGAAATATAAAATTTCTCCATTTTTAATGCTAAGTAGAAAAAATATTGTTCCAAATAGGGAAAAATACAATTCTGTATTACAGATCTGAAAACTTTCAGTTCACGTCATTAGACTCCTCAGTGAATCCAACCTCTATTAAGGCATCAAAAAGACTGGGCATGTGAAAGGATAGTAAACTCCCAAATCCCAAAACAATAGCATTGCCCCACTAGCTATAAAAATGACAAACTACATCACAGTCACAGTACACCCAAACTCTATAACAGATTAGATTTAAAATTGAGCAATGCATTGAAGTAGCTATTAGTCTTTCAACTCAAGTGTAAATGTCCGACAAATTAATGACCAAGCAGGCTCAACCAAAGACTGCCTTGATAATTATAAAGTACATTTCTAAATCCAGATTCCAGTGCAATATTCCACAGTAACTTTTCTGAACTATACTTCAGGAAAAAAAGCACTATATATGGTTCTGATATATTGTGCCACTTTTCAGACCTATTGCAGCATCCTAATCTGAAATGAAAGACATATGTTACAGATGAAAGAAAAGAAGATCAGAGCCGGAATTCAAAATATGAAAGTTACATCACATATGCAACCTTTGCTATAAATACTTGCAACTGTGCCAGTGTACACGTAATCTGTAGTCAGGATGAAACTGAATATTCTCCAGGAGCTGGCATGAGATGTACCCTAATGTGTCAGCTTGAATCTAGGTAGGAATCAAAAGTTAGAGTATAAAATATAAACTATCATTCATTTTCAGTGCACATTCCTTGAATCAGAGCAGACAAGTAAGCAGACAGTAACAACTAATTGTATAGCTCTTTCCATTCCCTTAGAGGTTTACTTCTTTTCTATTCAAAGCATTATAGATGGATTGTGAAGCCATGCTGTAAATCAAAAGAAAGCCACTACTCGTTATCTAGTTAGAATTTCCTGGGTTCTTACTGTGAAGCTATTTCTCTGCTGTTTGATCTCTAAGCCACCGGCAATGTCCCCAAGTGCACTACCTATCATGGCAGCTGATACTCTTTTTTCAGTTCCCTTTTTCAGCTAGATGAATTTCCACTTTCTCTCAGTCTTTAAAAAGAACTGCCAAGATAAATAGTTCATAAACTCAAAATATTGGCCCACGTTGAAATAAAATAATATGTAAAACCTGCTGTGAGTGACCCAGAGCTGAAGAAACTACAATGCATAGTCTATTGTTTATATATCAGTATGTACTGTTATGATGGCTTGGGGTGGATTTAAAGAATAAAGGAAGAATTGGCTTAACCTGTTTAGGAAAATAGAGACCAAACTATCACTGCCCTTTAAAAATGACATTCAAAACAAGGCAAAATATAGACATTTGTCTGTATTTCTTTATGATATATGAAAGATGGCTTGTTTTTCACCTCATATAATCAACTAATAATTTAAGACTAATAATTTAAGAAGCGGCGAACTGAGTTTACACTAGCGGCGCTAAGGGGTCTATAAGTCATATTAGTAAAAAACAAGCGGAGATTATGCACACACACACACAGATTTCCAGGCTGTCTTTATATCAAAGAAGAAAAAAAGTAAAATAAAATGCAGAGACAAATTCATGATGGAATGAACATAGTTAGCAGTTGGCAAAGTCATTTGATTGACTGAAAGGAATATTTGCTGAGTATGTGAACAAAGCTTGGATGGGTACACCTGGAAAGAGCAGGAACATTATGTTGTAGATAGCAGGTGGAGTAGCATGGAGGCAATAGACTTTGGAGTACTGATTAGAGAAATTAAGCTTATTTTTAGTAGAGAACTATGTTGTAGGAAGAAGAGGACAGCAAGAACCCAGCTTTTCAGATGCTGGCTGATTTTACTTGCTCTATGTCACCACTGCCAAATGATATCTATATCTAAATCTATATCTATATCACAAATGCTTGTAATTTTAAAGTATTTTCAGTGTTCATGTTAGGAAAAAAAACACCAGGTGCTCTGCAAGAAACAGTTGATAGTACAAATAAAGCACTCGAATGTTTCATTTAGCGTATCATATGTTGAAAAGTATCACATTTGCCACTGCCTTTGGAAGGAATGATTATAACCATCACTAATGCTCTAGAAAGGCGCACACACAGCTCTAAAAGTTACCACAGACAGAGAATCGGAACAGATATTTGCATGGGGTTGTGACTGCACCATCTTTAATGGAAGAATCCAATTCTTTGTTAAAGATATTCTCTGTCTCCATCTGCTTTTGGGCCTGTGGCTGCTTAGATTTCAGCAGGCAGTAGAGGTGCATTCTACTCCCCCTCGCCTCCGGACCCCGCACCTGCAGTTAGAGAGCCTGGGGCCTTTTCTTGATGATGCAGACCTAGGCAAAATGCTTTGTGCCTTTGCCATCACCTGCTTGGGCTCTTGGGCTATAATTGAAAACTGGCCCTGAAGCTTCAAGTAGTGAAGAGTGTAGCAGCTAAGCAATTAGTAAAATGGTCCTGTGAGAGAATATTACATCTATGCTGCACAAACTGCACTAGCTTCATAGTTCCAATCCACAGGTGATATTCAAAAGATTAGTTCTAATAATCTGTAAAGTTTTGGAATCTGCTTCATTTATGGAGCACCTCTCTCCTCGTACACCAGCATGATGTGCATACTTTGGGGCTGAAGGTAGGGCCCCCTTCAGTGGCGGGCCACTAGCTATAGAAGTTGAGCCCACCAGTAGTGCATTACATCAAAAGCTTGCTGGCTTTCATAGCACAATACAAAAACATATTTGTATGTAAAAGCACTTGCTCGATGCTGGATTATGATTGGGTTATGTTGTGGGGCTCTTTGTTGTGAGCAATTTCAAAACTGTTATCTTTAGACTGAGCACACAAAGCCCTACTTGTGCTCAACTTCTAATTTCAGACTATAACCATCTGTGGTGCTCAGCCCAAAGCAAGTAGAAATCCTTAAAGCAAACAGAGTGACTATTATAAAAGCTAGCTCATCAAGTCACCTTTGTTCCCCTCAATACCTCATGCTTTAATGTATTATCATATTAAATATGCCATGCACCCAGAAGTCATGGAAACATAAAATTAAAGAGATACCTCCATATATCTATAGATAGATAGATATAGATATATATAAACTCAAAGAAGCACCTATAAGCGTGCCTCAATGTGTTCCATTTTTAAAGGGTCTTTTCAAATAGCTTATAAGATTCTCAAGCTTTCACCTTTTGGGTTGAAGTTTTCACATCAAATCTCCTCCTGACAGTGGTGTGGTTTGGTTTTGTTCTTTAAGCTTAAGCAAATATATTAAGGACTTTAAGTACAAACCATGAAAAAAAAAAACATCTTTTATTCAACTGGAAGAAGGAAGAAAGGGATCAATTATTTCTAGGAAGGGTATTTATTTTACAGGTGGCCAATCAGTATCAAAATAGATATGAAAAGAACTCTCCACAGCTAAAAATTAAAAAGCCCTTTTTCATAAAAGGTAGCTGGGCCAGCTTCATTTGCTGCAGTTTATCTTTGTTCTTATTTGGAGAAGCTGTGAAAATTACAGAAAAAGGCAAGATAATGGCCACAAACCAGGTAATAGTGTAGTTTGCTGCATAACTGAATCAAAACCTATTAACATTTTCTTTCAAGAACCTGTCTAATTCTACTATACAATGGGTAAGAGATACATATCCGTACATTATCTAGCATGAGCCCATCAGAGTAAAATTGCAGGCCAAAATAAAAACAATTAAAGAATTAGAATTATTTTCAGTTCTGTAGAATAGCTCTCCACTTACTGTTTCCTGAGATCATTCTAGAATCATCAATTTTTTTAGGTTTATAAAATACATCATAATCTCCAAGAGAGTTTATAAGAAGTTAAAATCCCCAACTGAAACAACAAAAAAATTTAAATACGAGTACAATTAAGATCTTCCCACCAGAACTCCAGCTTCTTTACAAAAGCCTGAATAAATAGTTTAACCTTATAGCCTTACCTATAGGGCATGCTAAGTTTTTGTCACAGATATTTTTAGTAAAAGTCATGGACAGGTCATGGGAAATAAACAAGTATCAGGAGGTAGCCGTGTTAGTCTGTATCCACAAAAACAACAAGGAGTCCAGTGGCACCTTAAGGACTAACAAATTTATTTGAGCATAAGCTTTCGTGGGCTACAGCCCACTTCTTTGGATGCATAGAATGGAACATATATTGAGGAGATATATATATATACACATACAGAGAGCATGAAAAGGTGGGAGTTGTCTTACTTAATTGACCTCTCAGAGTTGGTAAGAGAAAAAAACTTCTGAAGTGATAATCAAGATAGCCCAGTACAGACAGTTTGATAAGAAGTGTGAGAATACTTACAAGGGGAGATAGATTCAATGTCTGTAATGGCTCAGCCATTCCTAGTCCCTATTTAAGCCTAAATTGATTGTATCTAGTTTGCATATCGATTCCAGCTCAGCAGTTTCTCGTTGGAGTCTGTTTTTGAAGCAACAGAAAAGCTTGCAACATCTGGGGGGAGGCGACCCAGAGGCTGACCCCCTAATACATGAGTGCATCAAGTCTGTTCCAACATTGGATTCTCAGCCCATCAAGCCCTTGCAACCACACAGGAACAGACCAAATGGCAAACGAACACTATGGTCGACCATTCGGCTAAGCACTGAAGAAGAGAAATTAAGTCCAAAGCTGACTGTGAAGAATTACAAAGGGATCTCCCAAAACTGGGTGAGTGAACAACAAAATGGCAGATGAAATTCAATGTTGAGAAGTGCAAAGTAATGCACATTGGAAAACATAATCCCAACTATACATACAAAATGATGGGGTCTAAAGTTAGCTGTTACTATTCAAGATCTCTTTCTTGAGTAAGTCTCTGAAAACATCTGCTCACTGTGCAGTGAAAGTCAAAAAAGCAAACAATGTTGGGAACCATTAGGAAAGGGATAGAAAATACAACAGAAAATATCATAATGCCACTGTGACACCAGCAGACCAGGTGTCAGAGCCCTCAGGCCAATTCATTTGTGTATTAGTATAGACAAAATTGATTGTTAATGTAGAAGAATGTATTTGGGCTGTTACTTGCAATGTTTTCACTTATTTGTATCCTGTTATAATGTAGGAGCAAACATTTACACTGTGTATACCCCTGTAATTAAATAACCCATCAAATTTGAAAGAATGCAAACGAAGAACTTTAACAGAAAAGTGCTAATTTCAAAGCAAATGATCATTGTGTGTGATGATCGGAGGTAAAAAGACTCAAAATGCATTCTTCACTCTCTGTCATCAAAGGAAAAGCTCACCTGGGTAGTGACACTGTCAGCTTGTTTCTGGGAGAAGCCTCTACAAGTATGGATTCAAGGAAAGATTCTGGATCTCTGAACTGTTTGGACTCTTACAGGGAAGTGAACCGGATGCAAAGCGAATATCCCCAGAGACAATCTGGGTACCCTGAAAAGACTTTTGGGAAACTGGCACTTTATTACATCACTGCCACCATTTGAAATTACAAACTCTGACTCACCTGTACATATATTTTACCTGCTTTAACCTCTCAATAACTCTCATTTCCTTTTCTTAGCCAATTCTATAGTAAACTAACTACAGGTTTATTAGCTATCAGAATTGCTTTGGTGAAGGTCAAGAACAGCGGTTCTCAAACTGTGGCTTGTGACCCCCAGAGTGGGACATAAGTCTGTTTTGATGGGGTCGCCAGGGCAGAAAGCCCCAGCTGGGAGCTCTGCGACCCGCAGGGGGACGAAGCCTCCTGCCCTGAGTGGGGCCGAAGGTAGGGGGTCACAATTTTGTTTTTAAAGTCCAAATGCGATCTCCAGCACAAAAAGTTTGAGAAACACAGATGCAGAGTACCAGATGATCTGGGATAAGTGACTGGTGCTTTGGGACTGGGAGCAACCTAATGTGATGTGATTTTTGGTTTAAGTGACATTTTATCACAAAGTCCAGTTTGTCTGGATGGCAAGATAGTCTGGAGAGTATAAAGGGACTGTCTGTGACTCCATGGTAAGACTGGTATAGTGATCCAGGAGCTCACATTTGTCAATGGCTTAGTGAAATCTAATTAATTATAGAACACACCATCAGTTTGGGGTGTCTGCCCTGTTTTTGACAATCTGCCCTGAGGTAGGTGCTCACAGTCAAGAGCCACTCCAAACAGTGTGACAGCCACTATATAAATCCATATATATTTGCACCCACACCTTGAATGCTCTGTGCAGTTCTGGGTCAGCCCATTTAAAAAAAAAAAAAAGACATTAGAATTGGAAAAAGCTCAGCGAAGGGCAACAAAACTGAGTGGGGTACTGAACAGCTTCCATATGGGGATAGATTAAAAAGATTGGGACTGTTCAGCTTAGAAAAGAGATAACTAAGGGTGGGGAGAAATATGCCAGAGGCCTATAAAATCCACGAATGGTGTGGGGAAAAAGTGTTATTTATCCCTTCACATAATACAAGACGTGAGGGTCACCCAATGAAATTAATAAGCAGAAGGTTTAAAACAAACATAAGAAAGTACTTCGCACACCACGCACAGTCAATCTGTGGAACTCATTGCAAGGGCATGTTGTGAAGTCCAGAAGCATAATGGGATTTTAAAAAGAATCCAATAAGTTGATGGAGAATAGGTCCAACAATGGTTATTAACCAACATAGTCAGGGACACAACCCCATGCTCTGAGTGTCCCTAAATCTTTGGCTGCTGGAAGCTGAGACTGAATGACAGGAGATGGATCACTGTTCTCCTCGTTACCTCTGAAATGTCTGGCACCAGTCACTGTTGGAAGACATGATACTTAGCTAGATTGGTCTGACCCAGTATGGCATTCTTATAATAGATTCATCCTGATAAATGCAATCTCTTCCTAAAAAGGATGTAGGCATATTAGAGGTGGGTACCAGGCCAATGGAATCCCCACTCCACTCTCTTCCCTCCCTTCTAGACTGATAGTTGTAGATGTAGATGTTTTTCTTTCTTCTTTTTTTTAAATCCAAAACAGTTCACTGATTCCTACTGGGTATCAAATGCTAACGTGTGTTCCTAGGCAACACTGTGCTCACTCCACTTTCTCCCCATCTGTCACTGGAAGGCAAGGAAATGTATTTCTCAATACACAATGCACCAAATGAGTGAGCGCTTCCAACTTGGGTTTCCCAGATGTGTATGATGTATTCTCTGCCAGATCCAGCCTTCTATTTTGTTTTCAAAATAAAATATAAAATTTAGTTTAAAAATGTTACTTTTGAGTTGTTGATAAAAGACAGATTTAGAAAACAAGCTTAATCAGAAATATCCTGTAGATGCAAAGACTAAACACTGATCTTCTTACCAGCAGATATGGAAACATTCTTTTAGAGTTACTGGGGTTAAACTTTTTCCTGACATTTATAATATTCAGTGCTGAAAAAAGCTCACTGTAAAGAATAATTGCTCCCACAGGGACCAATCCATGGGTCACAGTTTTATGCACTTGACTGCAACAGAGCCTCGAATGAGATTTTCTATAAAACATGGACTTAAGCTTGCAGCATAATCACGTTTGCCCTAGCTCTAGAAGCTGAGCTAAAGTACCACTTCTGCAGTGTAATTATCTAACAGATGTTCCAAAGAACCATAGGGAAATTTCATTATTCAGAAGAACAAATAGGGTAAAAACAAATGGTTTTTAATTTAGCCAAATTTGATATTCCAGATGTATTTTCATTTTTCCTATGCAAGTTTCAAACCATGGGAGAGCGGATTTGCCTCTAAGAAATAATTAATTACTTAAACTTTCATCTTTAGTTATGCTTCCTAGCAAATACACAGCCACCCTCATAACACATAGTATACACGAGTGCTATTCAGTGACCCAAAATGCCAACATAATCACACTGGCTGTAAAGAGAAACTGCTATGGTTCACAATCTTTATTTCAGTTCCAAGTTGAATATTTGAGGTTCTGAGTGTTGTACACAATACACTATAAGAAAGCCCTCACTGTACTTCTGAGTTAGTACTAGTAGTTTAGACTTCCAAATAAGAGTTTAATTTACCTCTTGATGCTCTTTTTGAATACTTTAACTATTCTTAAGAAAGAGCGTACTATTCTTTCATGTAGGAGATATGAAACTATCCCCTGTGGGTAATAAAGACCATAACACTTAGTAGGTGCTCACAATATGTGAAGAAACAATTTAACTCTCACTGTAGTAAAAATAGTCAAAATTATTCTGGGGAGAGGGGCTGAAGAAATAAGATTTCCTGTACACGTCTTACAGACATCATCAGTGCTGTGATTGAGAAATACTATTGCGGCATAATGGCTTTGATTCCATAGAACATCACATTTCATCTGGTTTTTTTTCCATGTCAGAGTAACAAAATTTATCATGTGCAGGGGGGCATGGTGACAGTGGGGAGCAGAACCTCATTTTCTTTGCACTTTTCTAGAATGTTTTTGATATTAAGGTCAGTGTGTGACAAGTTGTTATTAATGGACAATCTTAATATTCTACACATTCCACTCTGAAATTGTAAGGACTTCCATTTACAGACCACAATAATGTACCAGTTCTGGTCACAGAAAGAAGAGGAACAAATACAAAATGTTGCTCTCTCTCCAGTTGCACAGCAATTAAAGTACATTTTAAAACTTAAGTTCATAATGCCAATAAAGCCTCACATATGGTAGCATCTTTACTTTTGACTTGTCTGAGCAGGCATGAAGAAAATCCACAGCAAATGAATAATTAGCTCAGCCTGCTGTCTTTTACAATGAGTTCCATTTCACATATCTGCAATCTTAGCTTGTCATTAGTAATGCTAATTAGCTCAATATGTCATCCTGATGCTAGATTCAATAAAAATGGAGGACATGACTAATGTGAAAAGAAAGCTGCTGTTTCTTCTACTACTGTAGACATGTTTGAGTTTATATGTATTCAAAGAAAGAGCTACAGGTTTATATCGCTGGTCATTTTCAATCAGACTGAAAACCTAGATAAAAATCAAGGCTCTGTACCCTTTGGCCTCTAGAAGGGTAAGCAACAGAAAAATAATAATGAAATATTGTAAGTGCCAAAAAGTTATAATAGAAGGGTGTCAGACAGTACAATGACAACTTTAAACTTGGATCTGGCACATTAGATATTAGGAAAACCTTTTTAACTACAGTAAAAGCTGTTTTATCCGGCACTTCACCAACTGAAAAACTCTATAAATCAGCATTTCTGATCTTCATTAAATTCCGGTTTATAGTCTGGGTAGTGCAGGGCTGGCAGAGTGTTGGGGTGAGGAAAGGGTTTTGGGGTGCCGGATCCGGGGGTCGCTCACCTTGGGCGGCTCCCTGCAAGCAATGACCTGTCCCTGCTGCTCCTAGGCAGAGGCGTGGCAGGCGGCTCTGCGTGCTGTCTTCGCCCCACCCCAAATGGTGCCCCCACACTCCCATTGGCTGCGGTTCCCAGCATCAGACCAACAATGTCTATATCACAACCTTCTACAAAAAAAACTTGCATAGTACTCAGTATTAAGTTCAATTTGTTATAAATATTTGTATTACAGTTATACCTAGGAACCCAGTCATGGACAAAGGCTCCATTGTGCTAGGTGCTGTATAAACAAAATCAAAAGATGGTCCCTGCCCCAAAGAGTTCATAATCTAATCTAACATAGTGAAAAGTTAAATCCATGATGTTAAAACTCTTCCTCCGGTGGTGGAAGGTTACTGCAGGATCCCACAGGCTGTCGTCTCTCTCTGGCTCTAGGCCTCTATGCACACTCTAGATGCAGATCCTGTATCCGACACCTCTCAGCTGTGAAGAACCTGAAGTCCAATTGCCTAGGACCTGAAACTAGTGCTTGCTCTTATAAACCTCTGCAATAGCTTTAGATAATGTTTTCACCCCTCAGCCATGAGGCCTGAAGCTGTGTATCCTCTGCTTTACTGTTTGTCTCTTTGGGACTAAGGCAGTGAAAGCAAGCACCACAGAGATTCTACAAAATAATTTCTAAACACACACACACACACACTTACACTTACCTCTTAGACAGCACAACATAGATATAGACCTATGGAAAACAAATCCTTCACACAAATCCCTTCCTCAGTTTCCTCATCACGCCAAGAGCCCTTTGGGATTTGGTTAGTGCCTTTTTTAGACGGTCCAGGATTCCTCCTCTCCTTTTATTACTACACAGCCTTCTCTGCTTCTGGGCCTGCTTTGCTCCCTCCCCTCCTTGCTGAAGCAAGTTTTTTTGTTTTGTTTTAAATAAAGTTGCAGTTCCCTCAGTTGCTTCAAACCCTTCATCAGGTGATGCTCTGGCTTGGTTACAAGCCCATCTGGCAGAGCTGGATCTTCTGGGTGTCATCTGGTACTGACATTTGAACAGGGGATTGATTTGTATCGTTAGTCTTCCAGTAGGTGCAAGAATTTTTCCTGATCCCTCACTCGAGGTTTCAGCACAAGTTGAAGGGTAAAAGGCATAAATGTATGCACAGTATAGTCTTCTAATTAAAATGGCATTCACAAAACAAAATGGAGTTTGCAGATTGGTCCAGATGCATGCAGCCATGTACTAAACCATCACACATGGTAACTGGTATATGACAGAATTCTGTATCATTATGGACCACAAAAAATAAAACAAGAAAAAATTTAAAGAATAAAATGTACTCCCCTCCATACACATTTTTCGGGATTTCTTTATACTTCTCACAGGAGGAAAAAAAAAAAAAAAAGGAGGTGGGAGGGTACATGCACAATCTTTAAAAATTACACAAGCAGCCACCTACAGTTTTCGGGAGCAAAATGCCTCCATGTCACTTCCACGGTACTAACAGCTCCTACCTGTAAGATACATAGTACCATTGACAGCCATAGAACAATGTAACATCAGTTCCTGTATCAGAAGCTATTGTCAGCTGAATTCACCTGTTCCTCAATCTTCTAGAAGTTTGGGGGTGGGGGAGGGGGCTCTACGTCTGCTATAAGTAAATGTAATAAGGTCTTTTTATTTACTAATCATGTATATAAAACATGTTGAGGAATTACAAGACTCTACCCAAAATGAAATTCAGGTTTGTAAATTGGGCATAGCATGAAAAATTAAATACAAAAATTTTAGAGATCAATTGCTGTAGTGAGTAATATTCAAAGAACAAAAGCAACTAAAAGACAGAAAGTAGAAAATCCAGAATCACTGTTTGCAAAAGGGAAATACCCAGAGGAAACTAAAATGGGTCTTGCTATTTTCCCTTTTCAGTTTGTTCCAACGAAGCAGAAGAGAGAGATAAATAAAAGATGAGAGCTGTAAGCCGTGAAAGTGCTTGCAGACCTTCATGGAGAGTGGAAATTTAACACTGACAGATATGACAGCAACTCATCTCATAGTCCAAACTCTGACTTAGAAATCAGGGACAACACTGAAAAGGATATAGGATAAAGAACTCAAATCCGTTTATCAAGCTGTGAAGTGAAGTAGGGAGTAGAAATATACTGTAAATACTGCAAGTCAGGAGAGAAATCTCTTTAGTAGTCTTCTCAGTATTTCATTCTTAATGTAACTGCCATGAGACAGTGGGTTTTAATTATCTTTAAAGCTTATTCCTTATTATTTTTATTACAGTAGCACTTAGAGGCCCCAAATGAGACCAGAGCCCCATTGTGCTAGGCACTGTACAAGCATTTAGAGACAGACCTTGCCCCCAAAAGAGTTCAAAGTCTAACTAGACAAGACAGACAAAATTTGTAGGAGGGAAAACTAGGGAGACAGATGGTTGAAGTGACTTATCCAAGTTTACACACCAAATCAGTAGCAGAACTGGTACTAGAATCCACTGGTACCAGCAGCCATATCACACGTTAGGTATGGCGCATATCATACGTAGAGGTCATGAGGAGCAGTTCTGGCCCCCCACACCCCATCAGGTTTGGCTCTGCCAACCTTCTGTCATGACAGAGGGCCATAAGGCCAAACCAGTGTGAGTGCACCAGGCAGTGGGGTGGCCAGCACTGCTCCTCCTATCAGCTGTCTTGGGGCTTCCAGCCTGTGTCCTCTCTCAGGGATGGGGAGTGACACTGCACTTGAGCAGGCAGGTGTTGGAGTGTAGTAGAGATTCTGCGGGTGCAACACAAGGATCTGCAACCACAGCAGGGATGGCTCCACAGCAACTGATGGTGTGAATCATGGGAAAATTTCTAAGGGAGCAGGGGTGGGGAGATCCTGATAGAACTTGAGTTTCCAGAGTGCCAGTCCAGTGCCCTATCCACTGGACAAAGCTGTCTCTTGAAAGGTTTGGCAGCCTTTTCTTATTATGCTGCTTCTACAGATGGAAGGGAAAGTGCAATACAATTTCGGATCTCATCCTTGGATATCCACATCCAATAACTTCCACAGAAAATTCATGGCAATGGCAGTTCCCTGCTAAAAGGTGAATGACCTCATACAAAGCATATGAGAGTACTCAGCTCTTGTGTCACTAAGCGTATAATTTGAATTAACAGTGGTAGATCAAAATGGTAGGATCAATCAAGTTTCTTTCATTCCTCACAATTTGTCTCCCAATATTTCATTGGGAACTGTGCCCACACAATCTTCAGTACAGGTCCAGGACTCTAGGGTACAATCTAGCCTAAAGCTGTCTACACAACAGCTTTGCAATCCTCCTGGTCTCCACAACTACAAAGGATTCAGAGATAGCTACATATACTGACATCCAACTATCCAAGTCCGACCTTCAGTTTATGTCTTTAACTCTGTCCTGTTATTGGGAGCAACACTGAGTACACGATAGTGTAATGTGCACAGAAATGTGTGCGAACTCATTTGCTAGAGACTTTACAGATATAGAACTTTGCTCTGAGGAGCTTACAAGCACAATGGACAACATTCAGATAGGGAAAAGGGGGAAAAATCAATACACAAAACAGCTAATGGGACTGCGCTTATGATAAAGTAGACTGGTTCCTCTCTACACTCTTCCTCTGTTACTGCAACACATTTTTGTACTGTTTTCTGATGAAATCAAACTGACAGAACATAAAGTAAAAATAAAGATATCAAATTGTCCTCCGCTTCCAATAAAAATTGAAATTATAAGAGGGACAATGATTTATAATCTGACTTTGTAAATATTAAACTAACAAAAACAACAGATGAAAAGCAGTAACCTGGAGACTAGTGAACATGGATGGGTGCACTGGAAAGGTCAGATACTGGCATAATTTCAAAAGGTGATAAAACAGATAATCATAGGTTCCTAATTAGCACTTTCAGCTGAAAGTTTTATAGATACGTTTATGCAGAACAGCTTGACTGAACTACTGGGCTTTTATTACTTCATTACGTTTCCTCCCATGCTAAACAGATCTCTGGTAACCTTTTGTTGTAGTTTAACAATGTACTGGCTGTACCACACCTTGATTGTAAAGAGCTATTTCAATTAAAGTACCAGATAATCACCAATATTAATTAACACTGCCAGAGCAAATCCAAAGCGTGATCTACAGAAACAGTTATGTTCATGCTTTGAATCACTATTTGTAGATAACTGGCATGACTGTCTCTCTAAAGTTAACTGATCAGTTATTAAAGTTAAAGAACATCAAGTTAAAAAAAGGGGGGTTGACTGTGCCTGAAGTTAATTATGCTGATCTTTTGATATACCTCTTTACTAATGTGGTACTGGTTTAACATCATGCACTAAGCCTTAATCAGACAGAATATTTTCAGCATATTTCTGAAGTTCGCTTTCAACCCTAGTAATAAAAGAGGATGATTATCTAGAGAGTTTGCCACAATTTACTATACTTCCCTCCAATTAATTTTTGAGAGAATGATCCAAAAATCATAGAAATGGAAATATACTTTCTTTATATTGCTTATTATATAAAAAGTTTTCTAGACTATTATAAAACTTTCTGCTATCCCCTACATCTCAGTGGAAGGGATATTTGATCAAAATAGCAAGTGAAAGACAACCCCTCAGGACCTGAAAGGAGGAGAAGAGAGCTGGCATGGCTACCCCACTCCTCCTTCCAGAAGGCAGGTGTAGAGCATGTGTGTTCACACAGGCACACATGCAGTAAAGCAATATGAACAAAGTGTTTTATAAACCCGTTTTCCAAGACATATATATGTAAGGGTCAAGGTCTGTTTTCAAACATCTTCACACAAAACCCACAGCCACTGATTGGATTTGTGCACGTGTACCCAAAAGGTAGAATTTGGCAAAAATAGTTCAGAAAGCCAGCAGAGTGACAACTAAATTCCTGGGATGAGGCTGTGGGAGAGTGAAAAATAACTTCTTCACACAGACTTAAACTTCTTTATTCTCTTAAGGAAAGTTTGATCTGCTTAAATGATAATTCTGATAACTTACCTGGCAATGACTCTATGCTACTATCTAAGGTATGTATTTCTCATAGATTAAGTTGCAGGGTGCAAGCTGTTTGTTGCTGAACAACAGAATCAACAGATTAAAAGGCTACTATGCAAGTTCTTGATATCTTTCTATACAAACTTTTTTTAATTCTTTGACATTTCATATATTAGACCAAGGGTCTGCAACCTTTCAGAAGTGGTGTGCCGAGTCTTCATTTATTCACCCTGATATAAGGTTTTGCGTGCCAGTCATACATTTTAACATTTAGAAGGTCTTTTTCTATAGGACTATAATATATAACTAAACTACTGTTGTATGTCAAGTAAATAAGGTTTTTAAAATGTTTAAGAAGCTTCATTTAAAATTAAATTAAAACGCAGAGCCCCCCGGACCGGTGGCCAGGACCTGGGCAGTGTGAGTGCCACTGAAAACCAGCTCGTGTGCCGCCTTCAGCACCCGTGCCATAGGTTGCCTACCCCTGTATTAGACTATATTAACTGGTGTATTTGCATGCAGTCTGAGTAATCTCATGGGCTCTTTCTAAAATTGTATTTCCTTATACTTTATTGACATGCCTCTTACCCAAAAGGGTTCAGAATTTTTTTTTAAATTATTCACTTTCTTCTTTCTGGAACAGTGATCAGATGATGAAAGCTGAAGCATGCAAGATATTCTGCATAATAGTGGAAGCTCAAGTTCTAACTGTGGTTGTAGAAACATCCAGTGTGATAACAAAGGCCGACATCATACAGGTAGCCCACTGAGACCTCTTTCATCATAGAATGACCTCAACCTCTTTCAAAAAGTCTAATGTATCAAAATGGAAGAACAGAAGGCAATTTTAAAAGGGTTTAATAGGCAGTTGCCTACATCCCTTTTTATCATCATCAGCAAGTAATCTGTTGAAAATGGAAATATATGGGAGAAGCTAGCTACAGAGAAAAGTGAGAAATGAGAAGCTCTGCCCTGAAATACAGATCGTGTATTTGAATCCCTCATATAGTTTTAAGACTGGATTACCAGGATCATAATGTTCAATGGTGCTAGGGGTGAAATCCTGGCACCACTGAAGGCATTGATAGAACTCCCAACTGATTTCAATGAAGCCAGAATTTTACTGTAGGTGTTTACAGTTGGGAATGGGTCAACAGAGTGAGCACGTACACATGCACACACATTATGAGCTGTTCCCCATTAGCTTTTGCAGGATATGTAACTGTACTCAGCAAAACAATATGCTTTGTTGCTTGCCCATATTGTTTACTCTTCAGCAGAATTAGAGGCCTTATGCCCTAATTCTTAAAGATATCAAATATCAGGTTCCCTTGATCTTCCTTATTTTGACCAGCAATTTACCTCTGTAATATAGCAAAATACAAGTCTTTATGGAATCTGCAGACAACTGTCAAGACAGACAGTCGTCTGAGAAATATCTCACAATTGGCAAGTACTTTGAAGATGGAAAGTGCTGTGTAAATATTAAATATTATTGCTACTATGGACATTTTTATAAAGCAATTTTGAGGACAGTTACATTGCTGATGAGCTAATGGATGACATTTTGATAAAGAAGTTGAAAATTTATCACCTTCATATCTAGACATGCCACTAGTCTATTCAATTAACAGAAGTCAAACCCTTATTTAAAATGGCTGTCCAGTACTCTAAAACTGGTAACATCCTAAAATGCTCCCATTTCAAAAATTTACCTTTTCTTTCAGTGGTTTGGTAAACACTGTTGCCGTCTAGCTTCAGATTTCATTTGTTGCATTAATCCTAGTATACTATATGACAAGTTTCATTCTGGTTTCAGGCAAGGTCAAAAGATAGAAATAATGTCTCACATAGTACATGTTATTACTGAATACATAGGTACGTACATAGTACTCCAAATGATTTGTCTCAAGAATGTGATAATACCCACTAGCTAATGTGAGCCCCTCATCCTTCCATCACAGGTCAAGCATAGTGAAGCGCACAGGGTAAGCAATGCTGCCTCTAATTGTAGCTGAAATGTAACTGAGCACCTCGGAACATTTTATGAGCTCCTCAAATACACATATGTAGCCCTGTAAGCATAGCAGGCATAATGGCAATGTTTATCCCTAAAACTTTTATTGGATGCATTCAAGCAATAATACTGGTTATTTTGTCAAGTTTCTGTAAATTACTGAAAGTCTAAGAACAGAATTATCCTGCACCAAGTCATATCCAAAGATAATCAACCACCATCAAAGACATGGCTGAAACTGATGAAATGCCTCTTGTAAATAATAAAAATAATGCTTCTTGAATGCAATCTTGAAACAGCAATGAGCTCTCAATCTCCCTTCAGTCAATGTTATTGCTTTTCCTCAACTGTTGCTTTTACTGCTAACAAATACTTTTTTCTATTTTTATCATAAATGCAGAAAGAGGCACTCTTACCTCTCCATCTCATATTCTTTCATGCCCACTTTTATTGCCTTCATTACCTATGGGATACATATTAACATGGGACATTCTTAGTAAGAAGGTATATTAAGATAATATTACTTATGACTGATTTTCAGAGAACCTATATTTTTTAAATATATTATATACATAATTTACCTATAAATCTACATTAAAATATAATTAGAAATATATGAAAAATCAGGCTAGAAATCAAACTATTATTTTAATAGTTATGAATAGTTGCAATTTCATGCAATAAAATAAGCTCAATAGTTTTAAGTGTACCTGAATAAAATGACATGAATAATCAAAATACTACCAAGTCAAAACTTAATCCTGAAAGCTCTATTGGATTTGGTACAAAAGGGGTTCACTTTTGTAAAACATGGAGGGAAGTGAAATATGGAACAGCTTTAAAAAAAATTAATTGCAATACTATAGTCCTGAAGAAAGTTACTGAAGTTGGCATGTGGTTTTTCTCCCCACAAAAGAGATTCCACATCTGGATTTTATCATCTGAAACTAAGACATTCATTGAGATATTTTATTTTTAGCAGTTTTCTTTCATTGGCAGTTGCCTTTATTATGAAGGTTTTAGGCAGCTGCTAGAGATAAAAATCTCAGAAAGGACAGACATGTTAAGAGGAGGATGATAATCAGGTGCTTGAATCAAGTGATCACCTGCTGAGAATTAAAAATAAGTGCTCTGAGCTCAGAGAAGGATCATAGAGTGAGGAGACACCTGAAAGGCGGCTCTCCTGTGGCCAGCCAGGATATTAGTGGTCTAGGGCAGTGGTTCTCAACCAGGGGTCCGGAGCCCCCTAGGGGGCCGCAAGCAGGTTTCAGAGGGTCCCACCAAGCAGGGCCAGTGTTAGACTCACTGGGGCCCAGGACGGAAAGCCAAAGCCCCGCTGTGCAGGGCTGAAGCTCAGAGCCCTGAGCCCTGCCACTTGGGGCTGAAGCCGAAGCCTGAGCAACTTAGATTTGCAGGGTCCCCTGTGGTCTGGAGCCACAGGCAATTGCCCTGCTTGCTACCCCCTGACACCAGCCCTGGCTTTTATATGCAGAAAACCAGCTCTGGCAGCACAGATGGGCTGTGGAGTTTTTACAGACTTGGGGGGGGGGGGGGAAGCTCCAGGAAGGAGCATTTTGGAGACTCGGTCCCAAGGGCAAAAGGCATTTGGGCCCAGGAATTGGGGCTAGGAAAGACCTATGGGAAAGTCTCTTCAGAGAGGCTATGAGGCCAAAGTGGGGATAATCAGAGGGAACCGGGCAGCAGACAGGAGAGGAGTTTCAAACCCTAAAGTAAGAGAAATGCGAAAGGGGGGGGGGGGGGTGGAAGAAGGGTTTCAGCCTGTAAGGGCCAAAATAACTGTATATTTTGTGTGAACTTAATAAATTAGGCTCTAAGAGGGGGAACATTATGCTAAAACTCCCGGCTGGAAGTGAATTAAATGAAGAACCCAGAGGGGAAGTAAGACCAGGCAACCATGGAGTGGCAGGCTCCACTGGAATCCTTCACTGACTTCTCTCCTCAGGGAAGAAATTCACATGTTATCATAATATAAAAATGTCAATGATTTATGACCTTTGATTGAAAGTCTTATTGCTGGCCCAGTGTTGTCTGAAGTTAGCAACTGAGACAGACTCACTCCCAAAGACCTCAACTGAAACAGTGGGTCTGAGCTAAAATTCCTCTTGACATTCAACCGAGCATGGGTGGACATTTGCCCTATCCTGATCTGACAGTCTCAACAGTGAGGGGCCCATCCTCTGCTGAGCTGATCAACCAAAGGCAATGAAAAACTCTCACAGAGAGCAACTGCTGACTGTCCCAAGCAACAAGCAATCTGGACTATGCGGACTGTGCACAGCCCCCAAAATTCTGACCCCACAGTGGAACCGGTCAGAAACTTGTTGGCCTCCTCCACAAGTGCATGGGAATCTACCTGAACATAGTAACTGCATAGATTGCAAACAGTCACCTTCCACTGACACTCCAGCCTCTTGTCCCAAAAAACTTCATTTCCTCCACATCACAAGTGAGCCAGTGAGCTCAAGGACAACACAAGGTGTATTATAGGGCTATAATAGGAGGGCTATTATCCTTCTCTTTCTATCCAGCTCTTCCATTATTTCATTACTAAGCAATTCAGATTGCTGGGAACATTTTCTGAATACTACAGTTACACTAAGAGCAAAAATTATGAACAGTAAAGGATCCATTACCTCTTTATGAGCTTCACTGGATATTTTATTGGTGTACCGCAGAACTTCCAACTCCATGTCTGTCTTAATCACACGACTTCAAAGAAAAGAATACAAGGAATGAGGTTAGGTTAGTCATTTTTCATGCAAAATCAGCAGACTAACTTAACAGAATACAACAAAAAAATAATCAAGTGAAATAATATGTAAACCTACAGTAGAATTAGACCAAATATGCTTCTAAAGTGAAAAGATATTATAAGTAACAGGACATAAGGAACATTTTTAGATGAAAATGTTTTGTTGGCATTAATCTGCCATTAACACAGCAAGCTTGCAAAGGAAGTCACATGCATTTTAACAGACTTGCATTATTTTAATAATTTCAAGCAGACATTTTGCCCAATCAACATTTTCTAAATCTGATATAGTGTACATTAACTACAAAAATGCACTGATTTTCTCTTAGTCATGGGTCAAACACTATTTCAAACAGAACATTTCAATACCTGATTTATTTTTAACATAATACAAAACTGTTTTACATAATGGAATTTTCCATGGCTCCAAGTGCTTGTATGCAGCACAACCCAAACTCCTTTTTATTTTCAGTGCATCAAAGAACAAACAAACAGGACGGTCATTTGTTATAAAAGAGTAGATGAGATTACAAAAACAAAAGGAAAGAGTAATTAAGGCCACTCTACTCATTCTCTTCATGTATTTGTTTCCTGACAGAATTCTTGTTTCCAAGAAATACTCAGGTATAGAATAATGTATGTGTATACACTTATGAGTCTCAATATTCAAAATTCTTGAGATTAGTTAAAATATACTTTTAATTAAGTCTGTGGTGCTTTTTATTGCATGTTTCAAGTAAGAAAAGTAACTTTGATATGATCTACGATGTGCAGATAATTGCATATTCTTCCATTAAAATTGAATTCTTTTTACACATTAAAGATTTCATGTTTTCACACCATTCATATGTTCATCTCAAAAGCAACCTTAAAGTGCCTTTTTTATACTCTCAAAACAGAGAGCACTGCCCATATTAGAACTACATCTATTGAGTTTTGTGGAGATGTTTAAATTTTGTTTTCAAATTTAACTTAAGCACATGCATTGATTGTAAGTTATCATAATTCAGCCATGTACTAAAATGGTCATCCACATTTACCCTTTTTATTTTAACCTTGCTATGTTTATGCTATTTTGGAATAACAGGATCTACATCTGTAGGCTTGGAAGGGTTAGATTTTTAATCAATAAATGTCTGTAAATGTCAGTTTTATCACACACACACAAACCAACGAAAATATATTTCAAAATAGGTATGATTTATTGATTTAAGAATATTTAATTTGTGTATTTTATATGTTGACTATATCTGTTTTAAGAGTTATAAAGCTTCAACTTTTTAAATCTTAATGTCTGCTGTCATTAAATACTTGCCTGCCCCCAATAATTATCCAAAACTGTGAAAATGTAAGGTCGATAAAAATGTTTAAAGATAAGACTATTATCTGTCAAAATTATAAACGAAAAATAATAATAATTCTGTCAAGCCTAAATATTTGTGTTCCCATGGTTTGCTTTAATGAAATTCAGAAATTGTTTATTCATCCAACAATGTGTGTGTGACAGGAGAAGTTCTTGACTGCAAGTCAAGAATTATTTGAGATGGCGGGACATAGTGCATTTCATTCAAAAATAATATTTACTGGTGACAATCAAGGCACCTTCATAAAACTGCTGATACAGATTGAAATTCTATTATAAACAGAAACATGGTAAAGGGGAAATAGGTTAGATTTTTCTTGACAATTTAGGAAATAACACAAAATAATTATTAAACACAATGAGAATTTTACCACTGAAATAAACCATTCAAAAATCATGTTTTAGAATGGATGAAAAACCAGAGAAGAATTCAGAATGGTATAAGATACTCCCATTCCAACCACAGGTAAGGAGATAAATTGCTCTATTTTGGAGAAGACACATGGAATAGCAGCTTAACTATATTCTTGTTAGATTGAGGCACTACCAGCTTATAGATTTCTGATAGTGTTCTTTGGAATACCAAAGGTGCTAGTAGGACAATTTAAGACCTGTTTGATCTGCCTTTTTATTGCTTTCAATATACAGTATATATCTGTAATCTGTAGGTGCCTCACAAATAGTTTATTTCATAGTTTAATGTCTAATCCCTACTGAGATCAGCTCCTGAAAAATTACTAACTGCTCAACTGTCCATACTGTTTGCATGTGCTAAAGCCCATTCTACCTCAATAGATCACAAAGCTTTATTGTCAAGACATTTATCTAAAACTTTGTGTTCTGCTTTACACGATAACTTTTATGTTGTCTTTTGCATAAAGGAGATCCTATTTAGTATTAGTTTTATGTATAGGTATTTCTGTAGCATTTACCGCCCTTGTTTCTAGGTATTTAAACACTACAACTCTATAGGAAATATCCATCCACTTGAAGGGCCATCACAAGGCTCTCTGCACTACACCAGTGAAGTGTTGCTACACAAGTGCTTGCCATGAGCCACAGTGGTGGTGGTGATCTGTATCAGACCTCAGAAAACTTCCTCGGATGGGGTTGTTGGGCTACTGAATTTATGATTACATGGCTCAAAATCTCCAGGTACAGAGTGCAGAAGTCAGCTGACTATATTCCAGCCAGCAGATTTGGGTAGCAACCATGGAGGGGCTTCAGCCTGCTTTGTGGGCTTTGGATGCAGGATATCCCTTTCTCTTCCTCCAAGCCTCTCATCATTTCCCTGCATAAAGTCCAGTTTCTCTGGCTTACTGTAAAGAGCAGTGAGTTTCACATTGCAAGACAAGCCAAATGGTAAAAGTCCTACTATTTTCAATAATTAATATTTATACTTTTAAATATAATTCACCCTAGTAAGGAGAAGAAAATACTGTATTTGTGTACTAATGTGGACTTAAGCATCCTATTAAAAATAGCTTGTGGCCAAATATGCATACTTTCATTAATATTTGAAAGGAAAAAATTTGCTTACTGGCTCAAGCTAATGCAACTGCAGAATATACATAGTTGGTGTGTAAACTGAGCCTCAGATTAACAGCAAAATTACTGAATGCAGTCAATTAAAAAAAAATCATGGATTTTTTTTTAAATAAAGCTACTGTTAGATGATTACTAAAACTAGAATAGAGAAAGATTTGTTTTTCCTATCTCCCCTATTCACTCATACATATACTTTGTGCTTTTATATGCGCTTTCTGCATAGGCAGTTTCTCCTCTTTGTGGGTCTTTCACACAGCAACAGGGGAGAGAAAAACTTTAAAATAGAAACACTTTCGAGCCTGAAACTAATTTTAACTGGCTAAATTTCAAAACTGTCATGCCCAACATACCAAAAACCTACTCTCTATTAATGAAATGATCCAAACAAGTCATTAGCATGGCTACGGTATAACTTAATTGTGAATTCCTTAGATGGTGTATTCTGGTCTCCAGAGACATATAAACATCCTGTTTTCTAACTTATTTGTTTCTGTGTGTATATGCAAAAATGTACGAGTGATCTGGATCCCTTGGAAAGTAACTATATGGGTAAAAAATGAAAGTAAGATATCAGTCCTATTTATATTTAACGTAAATCCATTTGTCTATCTCCTAGCTTCTTTCCATGGCAGATCTAAATCTTTTTGAACTGTGTGCACAACTCACTCTTTGTTCACTTCATCTTAAGTCTTGCATTTTGGGCAAGTGCTACCAATTTACAACTGGCCTATATATGGAGGCTCTAGATAAGCAACAAAAATCACACAGAACTGAGTTGCCTTGATCCTTTCAAAATTCTGCTGTTACTTTATACATTTAATTTTCAAAAGCCACTTTTTCCACAGTAGTTGTTATATTTATATCCATTAAGTGCTCTCTCTAGGGTTCAGTTCAAATAAGTGTTAAGAACTTCAAGGAAAATTTAAACTCTAAATTCTTCAAACCTATTTACGTGCATTATCTGATACAATAAATTGTGAATGAAATATTTATATCTTTGAAAATTAGTCCATAATTGTAAGGGATTATGTAATCTTGCAATAAAAATTCCCATATCCAGTGGTGTGCTAAGGAGCAGCATTAAAGATCTGGGACAACCCTAAATCTTAATTTACTGGGTTTTACGAATTTAAGGTTACAATTCATTTTATTTTAATTATTCTGTTAGAAGAATAAATTAATGCAAACTACTATGCTATGGAAATCTTTTCATTAAAGCAATGAAAAAAAGCTGAGTAAGAAAAACAGAGTAAAAAATTGTTACCTACCTTTTTGTAGGTACCTTTTCCATTCTAGGTGTGTGTTCCGTGCATAGTCATTGGAGATTTTTGTCTTAGTGGTATCCGTATGGTCGGCTGTGGCGCCCCATTGAGTGCTGCACTCATGTGCTGGTATATGAGGCACTGCTAGTCCTACGCCCTCTCAGTTCCTTCTTGCTGGCAACTCCGACAGAAGGGGCAGGAGGGCAGGTAATGGAATGGACATGAGAACACATCTCGAAGAACAACAATTACAAAAAGGTAGGTTACCATTTTTTCTTCTTTTAATGCTTGCTCATTCTAGGTGACTCACAAGCAGTATCCTCAGAAGTGGGCTCAGAATTCAAGGTCTTGTGGCTTGCAGCACTTTTCTACTGAAGCCAGCATCATCCCAGGCCTGCTGGGTAAGTGTGTAATGAGACATGAATGTGTGGACGGATGACCAGACAACCAGGTGGCTGCCCTACAGATGTCCTGGATAGGCTCTTGGGGTAGGAAAGCTGCCCGAGGCTTACGCTGTGGTTGAATTGGCGGTTACGAATGCTGGAGGGGGCACCTTTGCCTGATTGTAGCAGCAGCAAATACAGGCAGTGATCCAAGAAGAAATTCTTTGAGCAGACACTGGATGACCTTTTATCCTGTTGGCTTGTTTTTTTTTTCCAACGTAGGTTAACGCCCTACTGACGTCTAAGAAATGCAACCTATGCTCCTCCTTCAATTATGCAGCTTTGGAAAAAAGACAGGTAAGTAAATGTCCTGGCTCTTATGAAACTGAGATCACCTTAGGCAAAAAAGCCGGCTGTGGTCACAGCTAGACCTTGTCTTTGTAAGAGACTGTAAAGAGATGTTCCGAGGTAAGCACCCTAATCTCAGAGACTCAGAGATGTTATTGAAACCAAGAACATGACCTTTCAGGAAAGGCGAAGGAGAGAACAGGAAGCCAGAGGCTCAAAAGGGGATCCCGTGAGCTGTGACAGCACAAGATTCAGGTCCCACAGCGGGACGCGGTCCCTGATTTGCATGTAGAAGTGCTCAAGGCCCTTGAGGAACCTGGCACTCATGTACTTTACTACCCTCGAGTGGTGAATGGAAAGCTGAGATAGTGGCCAAGTGGACCTTAACAGATGAAAGGGACAGGCTGTGGTGCTTGAGATGCAGAAGGTAGTCCACAATTAATTGCAGCAAGGCCTGCTTGGGCCGAATGCCTTTATCTGAGGATCAACAAGCGAACCACTTCCATTTGGCCAGGTAAGTTACTCTGGTGGAGGGCTTTCTGCTGCCCAACAGGACCTGTTGGACACCAGCCGAGCACTCCTGCTCCTCCGCATTTAACCATGCAGCATTCAAGCTGCCAGGTGTAGCACCGTCAGATTCGGATGCAGAAAACTACAATGGTTTGGGGACAGCAGGTCTGGCCGGAGCAGTAGCTGGAACGGAGGAGCCACGGAAAGGTCTAGCAGTGTGCCGAACCAGTGCTAGTGTGGATGAGCCAGTGCTATGAGGATCATCTTCGCCCTGTCCTGCTTGATCTTCATGAGGACTCTGAATTAACAGCACTGGAGGGAAGACGTACATCAGAGCCCCCAACCACAGGAGCAGAAAAGCATCTGACAGTGAGCCTCTGTCAATCTCCTGAATTGAGCAGAAAACATGGCACTTCCTGTTCTACCTGGATGTCAACAGATCCTCCTGGGGAGTCTCCCACCTCTGGAGGACAAGGCTGAACACTTCTGGATGGAGGGACCACTCATGGTGAGACAAGAAGGTCTTGCTGAGGCGATCTGCCAAAGTGTTCCTGGTCCCGGAGAGGTGTGTGACTATGACACGGATATTGTGTTTTACACAGAAGCCCCAAAGCCCGAGGGCTTTTTGGCAAAAGAGCAGATGATCTGGCTCCATCTTGCTTGTTGATTTAGAATATAGCTGCTGTACTGTCCATCAGGACCTGAACCACCCTGCTTTTTATGTGAGGTAGAAAGGCTTGGCAGGCCAAGTGAACTGCTCTGAGCTCCTTGACATTAAGTGTAGGGAGTGATCGTGACTAGACCAATGACCTTGCATGCTGAGATCACTCAGGTAAGCTCCCCACCCTCACCCCAGGTCCAAGGCATCAAAGATGATGGGTCACTGATGGGGGGATGGAGCCATGAAGGGAATTCCCTTCAACACTGATGGAAGATTCTGCCATTGTGTGAGTGATGACAGTACGTGGTCCGGGACCCTGACTACATGGTCCATGATCTCTCTATTGGGGATGTAGACTGATGCTAACCAGTAACATCCTCTAATGTAGACTGATGCTGCCTTCAGGGGCCTGAGGTGGAGCTGCACGTGCCAGACCACATAAGTGCAGGCTGCCATGTGGCCCAACAACCACAGGCAAGTGTGAGCAGTGGTGAGATAGTGGACTTGCATGTATGAGATCAGGTCCACCATGGCTCGGAACTGGGCCTTGGAGAGGAAGGCTCTGGCCTGAGTAGAATCAAGGACCACTCCAATGAGCTCTATGCACTGCACTGGAATTAAGGTTGACTTTTTCTCATTTATTAATAGCCCCAGGTTGTGGCAGGTGGAACAAACCAGATCAAGATGATGACGCACCTGATCCTGGGACCAGCCATTTATTAGCCAGTCATTGAGGTATGGGTAAATTTAAACACCTCAATTCCTCAGGTAAGCGGCCACTGGCTTTATGCACTTTGTGAACACTCTCAGGGCTGACAAGAGACCGAAGGGCAGCAAAGTGAACTGGAAATGGCACTGGCCACTGTGTCTTGGGAAAACATGGAAATATGCATCCTTCAAGTTGAGGGCGGCATACCAGTCTCCCAGATCCAGGGAGCGGATGATGGAGGCCAGGGAGACCATGTGAAACTTCAACTTCTTGAGAGACTTGTTGAGATGACACAGGTCCAGAATGGGTCTGAGGACCCCTTTTGCTTTTGGGAGTAGAAAGCAGTGGGAATAGAAACTTTTCTCTTTCATGTCTTGAGGGACCTCCTCCACTGCCCCCAGGTGCAGAAGGTTCTTGTAAGAAGGGTCCCTGAAGAGTGACAGGGAAGGAAGATGGGAGGGAGAGTCAGCCACAAACTGCAGGGTGTAACCTGAAGATATTATGTTAAGCACCCAATGGTCCAAGGTCAGCCACGACCAGGCCAACTGGCAGGGGCACACGTGGTTGAGGAAAGAGTATGAGGGTGGATCCTGGGATATGACTGGGCACCGTCCTTGAGCGTACCCTCAAAATGCCTGTTTCTGGCTTCCTTGGTTACTGGAAGTGCCAGGCCGAGCAGATGAATGGGAAGACGACTGGTGTCAACGCTTAAACTCCTTGTCTCTGTCCTTTTTCCTGTAGGTATTCAGCCTGGGAGTCCCCCAGGACTAAACTGGGGAAGCGGAGGAGGCGGAAGACAGAACAGATCAGGGGTATGAAGGCCCAAGGAGTGGAGGGTGGCACCGGAGTCTTTAAGGCCATGAAGCCTTGTGTCCATGAGCTTGGAGAAGAGCCCTGTTGCATAACAAGCATGGTTTGAATCTAGGGGAATGGGGCATGCCCCGTTCCACGGTGAAGTCCCAGCCAGGACTCTACCTACCAAACAAACCTAACACTTAACTCAATGGCTAACTAACCATATACAAAGAAGACAGACAATGGATTGTAAAGAACCACTAACGCTCTTGCAATGCAAGACAAGGCACTCTGACCACCTGTCATGGGTGATAAGAAGGAACTGAGAGGGCATAGGGCTGGTGGCGCTTAATATACCAGGGCATTAGCGCAGCACTCAACGGGGTGCCACAGCCGACCCTACGGATACCACTAGGCAAAAATCTTCAACGACTGTGCATGAGGGCACGCGCACACCTAGAATAGAATTGACATGAGAAAGCACTCAAAGAAGAAGAATCTGATCTATCATCTGTTTTAAACTAACAAAGTAATCCTTCTACTGTTTTCACAAAAACAGTAACTTAATATTATTAAACAACCTCCTTCTGCATTTTCTTAGTCGCTTTTTTCCCTTCAACAAGGGATTGCTCTGTATTGCCTACATCCTGTAATTCCAAAATCCTATGATTCATACCCATTCCCTGATTGCTAATTCACTTCTGCACATCCTGAAGCTTTCCTTAAACTATATGCCCATGGTGTAAAAGTGCTAAAAATTACAGGATTTCCTATGCCCACTTACCTTATTAGCAAATTATCCAACAATGCAATTTATTTGTAGTTACTCAAAGATTTTAAATAGACAAGTTATACATGCTTGAAAGAGAAAGTTGTATAATGAACACAAAATGTTTTTTGACATCTTAAGCATAACTCTACAGACCAAGCACTGACTGATCAAAGTATTACAAAATTTCTACAGAAATAATGAAAACATGAAATATACATATAAATGCACTCACAAAACTCATGCCCAGTTATAAAACTTGTGGCAAAGTTAGATACATAGCAATTTTCTCATTTGTAGCAGGATCCACTCAAACAAAAGAAAAAAAGTTGCAGCTGCCCCTCAAAATATACAAAAAGCACAGAGACATGAAACTGACCATACATAAGCACTCAAGTTCATCATTCCTAAAGTTGGTAGTGAAATACAGCATAAACAGAATGTTCAGACACTGCTAAATGCTTCTCCCCCACTGTTCAGATAACCCCTCTAAGATATACTACATGTTATTAAAATACCAAAATTATTGAAAACATTATATAACAATTGGTATTTTAGTGCTTGATTCTATTCAATTAAAGAAGCAAAAGCAATGAAATAGAACAGTGACTATGAGTAATGAGCTGCTTCTGTCAGATAAATGCCAAGGCAAAAGGATGGCTTTTAGTCATGTTCCAACTGGGACACATTTATCCAGTCACAACTTTTCATTGCAATTACTTAATTTCTATTTCAATAAAATGACTGATGTGGAGATCAGCATTATGGTAGACAGACAATGGGACTATAGACTGACAATAGCCCATTGTGCAATTTAGGAAAACTTCATTCAGACTGACATACGAAGTCAAACTGGTTCAGTGTCTGTGTTCTGTTTTTCCGGGGCAGGGGGGAGGGCGAAGGGGAGGAACCACACCAATATTTACAGTATAGCACATATCCAGCACGTGTTTTATATTTTTAAACTGGCCTTTTAAATAAAGCACTTAAATATATGTTTTAAATTGTATTGGATATGTAAATAATCTAAAACAAAAAACTTCTGCAATAACTGCTAAAAATTCAAAATACATTCAGTTTTCAGGTCAAGTTCTTTTTGTTTCATCTTTTAAATTGCATGATAAAGCAGTTTAATTAGAAAACTTTGAAAAACAAAGGCTTAAAGAGTGTGGGGGACGTCAGACCCATAATTTATCAGACACTCTTGTCAGTACTGAACCCTTGTCCCAGCAGGGTATTAGGACAGTGGGAGACTCTAGTTCATATTTATTGTTGCTTCAGATGGCTCAGTCATTTAACCTTTAGTTGCCAATTATGACAAAATGGGATTTCTCCAACAAATATAACGGAAAACAAAATGCTATAGCTTTTGCTAAAATGTGAAAGAATAAATGTGTCAATGGAAAAATACAACTCAAATTAATCAATTCAACTTTAAGGAGAAGACTTTTTGTGCATCCCTGTCATGAAATAGTATACAAATGACCCAAACTATTTGATAGTCTAAAAAAAATATATTCCTCATTCCAAAAATTTATTGCTTTTCAGCTAATGTTGCTTAGGTACAAACTGAAAAAGCCAAGGAAACTATTAATTAAGGCAATCTTACTGCATATGCCATATCACCCAAACATGTAGACTCCTTACCCCCAAAAAAACACTTGCTTGACACTTCCAAGTTATGAAGAACACACCAACCTTTACAAATTCCTCTCCATTACACCTGAACAGAAAACCTGAACTCTTCTGCTGTAGCTGTCATTTTCTGAAGAGCTATGTGCCCCGAGAAAGCTTACCAAGTGCTATTTTTTAAATTGGGAAAGAACGAGGCCCAGAGTTCTTCTCTAGCATTCAAATACGATATAGGAAGGAGATTCTTTCTGCACCACTGCTAGCTCCACCAACCTCTTCAAGTTCAATTCATACTTTCCTTCTGATTTCCTCCCCTACACTTTCACCTCACATCCCCCATCCACCTGGACTCTCCCACCTGCACATACTGTAGCCTCAAGTCCCTCTATCCCTTAACTCCCTTAAGGGATAAATACCAATTCCCAAAACTGGGAAGGTGAGCAGAGATACAGGGGAACATTGAGTATCTGGGTGGGATGGAGGCCCTGAGAAGAAGGGGTCTTGGATATGCCTAGGAACTACTTGGAGCCCTCCAGAGTGCCGCTGACCTATTTCTCCAGTATCCTGAGAGCTCAGTGATCAGGCTAAGCTTGGTGTCAGTGAAAGGTGATTTCCTTCAGCACAGTAGCCCCTGCAACCCAGAGCAGAGTCTTCATCAGACGGATAAGCTGTTTCAGGACTAGGGTTTGTAGCTCCACTCAATCCACCTGCAACTAGAGCTGTCCCCATTTCTTGCCTCTTACTTGTAACAAATAGTCAGAAGAAGCAGGCGAGGAAAGTGAGAGAGTAGCTCCTGCAGGGAGGTCAGAAATGTAGCCCTGATCTGTGCTGCTAAGCCAGCTTGTCAGGTTACTCAAAGATCATGTTCTTGGTTGCAGAGAGTCCTGCTTCTCATCTCTGCCAGAGCAGGACTATTCAAGGGAGTGGGTCACACTGGGGCAATGGTGTTAAGGGAGCATTACTTTCACGGATGCCTGAATGGAAGCACAGATGGCTATCATCAACTGCTCTCCCAGAATCAACCATTTAATTTCAGTCCCTGAGGCCCACCATTTATCTGCTCACTCTTCCTTCCTTTCTGTATTTGACCCTCTGTAGGCAGTGGATCATATCTGTTTTGGAGTATCATAATATAGCATAAGGGACCGGAAGTTCCCAACAAAAAATTCCAGTACCACCCAGGGTGGAAAATAAATACCCTTTGATTTACGCTATTGCAATAATGTTCTTTTAAAAAATGTGATGCTGTTGAGTTGGGGGTCTCAGAAGGGGGTACCAATATTTCAGACAGCCACCTGTCGGCATTCTTTAGTGCCAGGGACCCACAGAATCATGAGGCTCCTTCCTGTAAATTTCCAAAGGTGGCTATTTTTAGAAGGCTCCTTTAAGTGATTCCCTCCTCTCCCATGTGCAATGCCCCAAATCCAAGGATCTCAATCTTGTTGCAACAGAGATACTTTGAATGCTTCTGCGAGACTAATATATATTTTTGAAGGATTTAGCCCTGCTTGAAGTGGAAATCACAATGCAACTTTAACTAAGGAGCTACAAGAGCGCCTCCATAATTTTGCACCCATTAAGATGAACAAATCACGGGTGGAGCAATATTTAAAAGGACATCTGGATCAGAAAATGTATGCAATAGAAAGTGACCACATGTAAAACATAGCATTATCTAAACATATTCAGCAACTCTATTCTAAACTTCCAGCCATGCTAACGGAGTATCTGTCAAGGTTATCTGAACTGCTAAATGAATTCTCTCGCCCCATAAATTATCTTTGAATCTCAAGATTTGTATGGACAAGAAAATGGAAAAGGAGTTTAATAGTAGACTTATCTAAGTACCCATTCAAAATGCTTTAAGTAATTTTGCTTCATATAGGGAATACTGCAATACTATGTTACCAACCCTGACTCACATGCAAATAGTCAGTGACATTTGTGTTTTGAAGTGCTAGCTGTCAAAGTTTCAGAGTAACTGCACTTGTATCCTCTCCTCTGTTGCCCACTCCGGGAATGCCCAGTCAGGTCTCAGGTCTCCTGAAATCACCTGCTCATTGTCCTTCTGAGTCCTTAAGTCTCCACAGTTTACACTGTGATATCCCCATTAACTCAGTCTCCCAGAGGGCTATGAACAGTGTATTGCCAGTAGTTACAAATTTACCATACAGCTCTTTCTAAACAAGCACATTTATTCTTAAGGAAAAAACATTACAGATGAAACATAATAAAAACAATAACCAGATTTAAACACATCTTTAAATACACCATCAGTCTTATGGGGTCCTAGTGGGCCAAAATCTTTCCAAACCTTCCACAAGGTTAGGCCCCCCCTTTGATTGAAGGTCCTGTCAATTTGCTGGAGGAGAAAATTTAAACCCAGCCTTTTTATATCAAAAGCCCTCTTTTGGTCTGTTGGTTTCTGGAAAACCCAGTTTGGACCAGTATATGCAAGCCTCCTCAGGGGGTGGTATCTCTATGGAGATGTTCGCAACCTAAGTGATTCACCTTAATCACCCCCTATTTTGGGTTCCTGGAAGAGTTGTGGTAACCCTCCCCTCTGGAGTTGCATACAATCCTTGGCCTACTATGATACATAAACTTAATAAAATATGGTCCCCAACAATATTACAGCGGATTGCAATATCTGTCACACTAGCATAATGGGAGACAGTCAGTTTGCTCTAATCTAGGTATAACAGTTACTACCTGAATCTCCATGTTCAACCCCAGATCAATATACCAATGTGAAACCAGGGATTAGGACAATGCTAGTTCATATAGAACTCATGGGTTCAACCCCACCCTGGAGCAACACTTAACTTTTTAATTTTTTTCAAACAAGATGCTAGTTTGATAAGGGGAACAGGGGATGGATTGTAGCTTTTTTTAAAATACCAGAAAAATTAGGGGGAAAATTAAAAGCAACAACTTATAAGAAGTTTCTTGAAATGTATAACAAACTCTTTCAGCTTTAACTTCATTAATCCATGTATCTTGTGCCATAACTATTAGTGATAAACACACTGAACGGGTCTATATCGTGACAAGACACTTAAGTTTATGGTTAATTTTCAGTATTTGAGTAGCTCCATTGATTTCAGTGTGACTACCCATGTGTTCTATGCATGTCACAGAGAGCATAGCACCTTGCAGGATCAAGCACCTAATTCAGAAACCTTAACTCTAAATTATTCAGGCTTTTTCTTGGGAACTTCCTTCTTCTGTATATATATAAAAAAGTCCATACTCTAAATGTTTATGCAGCCCAGGTTTCTGCACTAACAGACTTTCCCTCTCCTAAGTTGAACAGGAACGGAACTCAGCTCCTGCACATCTCCATATCATACTGATGACTCTAAGACAGCTTTATTTTATCTAAAACTTGTTCCGTTTTTTCTTAAGACATTATTACACCACCAAAGTAGTGAAACAGATATGCAACAGAACAAAGAATCTGGCTTATTAAGCTTACATTACTCTGATATGCTAATGATCAGGTGCCTTCAAGACAAATTTCAACTTTACACTTCTTTTCAGTACATGGACTACTGTACAGAAGATTACTAATACTAGAGTAATGTTTATTATTAACACAAGTTATTAATAAGAGTAATGTATAGTAGCCTGTAATATATCAAGCTGCAATACTAGAATGCAGTATGTATTTTTCCAGTTTATTTTTCAAAGGTTCTGAAAAACAAGTAGCTTATCTGTCATAAGTAAGGTTTTGTTTTCTCAGCTCCAGAATAATACATTTAAAATACTTAGTTAAAAAACAATTTAATTAGCAAAAATCCACTCTGTTGTCTCTTCAGCTAATTTGCTAAATGAAAAAACAGAAAGCCTTAGTTATAAAATGGTTGTTAGGACAATGTTAATGATACTGTTAAAATGGAGGTATCATGGGTACCAAAAGGCAAAAGCTTTCTAAGACAAAATAGTATATTAATATAACTTACATATATTATAAAGTGTTGTAACTAATATTGTAATAAATTAAGAAATATTAACATTAATATTCTGTGGTACCTTATCATTTGGTTTATCTTAGGTTGGTGTTAATAAATAAATAGATTACAGTGGAGTTCCTCTAGAATTACACAGGACATATATATGAACAACAAAAGAATTCATCAGAATAATGCTATTAAAATAAATCCTAAAGGAAGTAAAAACATTTATAAAATGGCACCCCATATATCAAGTTTTAAATTAATACTTCCTTTGGTATTCATTGTAATATTGCCTATTCCTTTTAAATGTTACTTAACTTTTCTGTTCCTTATGGTGTTACAGAATGTTGATTTTTAAAACAAACTAAAATCTGAATTTTTGCATGTTATTTTCATTCCCAGCATGAAACATAAGAATAAAAAACCGTCAAAACCGTAAAAGGAGAGGCTTCTGTTGGAATGTCTACTGTAAAACATCCAATAAGGAATTTACCAGATTCTGCTGGGCGAAGTAATAAAATAAACAAGTTACAAAAAAAGGCTTAGGAAAAGAAAGGTTATAAACTACTTACCATTCTGCAATTTCAGGATGAAGAATTTTATTGTTCACATTAAATCTAACAAAAAAACAAACAACATACCAGAATTAAAAACTAGCAATACTATGAATTGCGGATGCCAGAATTTTTCTAAACACAATACCAAAATGCATTTTATATATAGTGTCTCGTCTGAGCACATGTTAACTAGTACAGTTTTAGTTATCAAATAATGTACTGCATCATAATTTTTAAAAACGTATTTAGGCTCCCAATCCTGCAAATGCATGTGCTTATTTTTACCCATGTCAGTAGGCGCACTGAAGTCCATGGGATTAATTATATGTATACATTAAAACCAGTTAAAAGCATTTTCAAGATCAGGCTCATATAGCATACATGCTAGTTGTCCCTATGTAGGAGTGAGGCTTTTTTATAAATAGGTAACATATAATTTTCCATTTTTATCACTCAAATACACTTGAATAAAATTAAAATAGTGAATGTTTCATGTTCATCCCTAAAGTTCTTTAGCAGTTTCAAATCTTGGGGAAATCAAATAATACTTAGATTAAACAAACTTGTCAAAGGTGAACTGCACAGAGAAAAAATAAAAAAGGATGTGTCCTCTTTTTGCTTCTCAATGATGCATAAAGGGAATGTGAAGGTTCCATCTCCCCACAACCACCTCTCAAGACAGCGTGGAAGGAGGGGCTCTCTTTGTTGCCTACGTCAAAGACTGATATTTATGTCAAAGACTGATAACTGGAGCAGCTGTTGTCATTTCATATTACAAGAGCCAATAGAGTAAAGGTTGAGACATTAAGCAGGGAGAAGGGATTTTTAGTTAGGTTGTTCAAAACTTTGTTTTTGTTGTTAACACTTCATTTCAATGACTAACATTTTGAATAAAAGGACAATCTGGTGCCATGAGCTCTTCAATTAGAGTTTGAGAGCTCACAATGAAAATGCCCCAGGATGTCCCACCCCAATAGATCTTTCAGCGAAGCTAGGGAAAACAGATTGGAGGTTCCTCACACCTCTGAAGTATTTAAAAATAAACAAATAAAAAGTGTGTATGTGCCTTTTAGGCCTTCTTTATAGATCATAAGGCACCAAAAAAGCACAAACCCAATTTTTAAGAGATTAGTTCAAAGTCACAGTTAAATGCCTAGGGCTCCAGATGGCAGAGCAATAACCCATCTATGAATACAACAAACAAAAGTATTTCTACAACATGTGCTCATGAACCTATAAAATCTAAAAATGTAAGGGTCCATGACTTTGTGTTCCTACTTCAAGAGCATGAGACAGAAAATGCCAACTTATCTCAGACTTCAACAAATACAAGTACATGTTGCACAGTATTCAATATTAAGGGTCTTCATTTAGACACCAGTGGATCACCCCCACAACATGAAAACCACAATCAGCATTCTGCATCATCATGGAAAACAACTGGTCACTTGGAAACATGAGAGAGTCTAGTAACATTTTATTTTCTTCAAGAACAACATCTGAACATTATCCCAATAGCTGCTGTTAAAGTAGTTCTGTTAAAGAGGTAATCATTTGATGCAAGAGCCAGTTAAACACAAATCTACATAGAGGAAAAACTGATGAACAAGAAATAAAGTTTATATAGAGAGGTTCAATGAACAAAAGATTGAATTCCATCTCCGGCTGAAGAGTATTCCACCATGCCCCTAAAGAGAGATTAAATGAAACAAGACATGAAAGGATATAAGCTGTATATGACATAAGCGACGTCAATACAACAAATGAAAAGCAAACTCAGAGCAGATTGATGAAGAAAAATAGTAAAAGGAGATATTGTAACAAGGCAGAAAGTTGCACTAACAGCTCTATTTAAACTTACATAGACAAGTACAGCGTTGTAGCCATGTTGGTCCCAGGATATTAGAGAGACAAGGTGGGTGAAGTAATATATTTTATTGGATCAATTTCTGTTCATGAAAGAGACAAACTTTTGAGCTACACAGAGATCATCTTCAGGTTTGGCCCCAGCTTGTCTCTCTCACCAACAGAAGTTGGTCCAATAAAAGATATTACCTCACCCACCTTGTCTCTCTAATGGACAAGTACGAAATAGCCAATGACATTATGAGTAGGGGGGAAAAAAAACACACACACACAATTTCTGAGGGAAAAGGTTAAGAGATCATAAAGGACAGGGAAGGCAAGCACTGAGGAAAGATGAAAATACACAACTAGTCAGTCAACATACTGTCTCTCCTGTGAATCAGAGGTTGTCTTATTAAATTTATAACTTTAACAAAAGATACAGGGATCCAAAATTACTCAAACCAACCAAACAAGAGATCAAACTCAAAAAAGGCAGCCAAGTCCAAAGGACTGAATGAAACAAAAAGAAAGATAAACCTTTCAGAAGAGCTACTTAGGACTGAGAAGAAAAAAGCCAGAGGCAGATAAGTGACTGAATAGATTTATTGAAATAACTATCTTTGTAGAGAAGAGTACCTATTCCAGAGCACTACGTTGAGGCACCCGCCTAAGATATGGCACCTAAATACGAGCTGCGGTCAGCAGGCATGTGGGGAAAGCCAGATAACAGAGGAATGGCATGAATAAGGGACCAGTGGTCACAGTCAGGGCTTGAGTTTTATCTCTCATCTGAGGTCCGGTCTACACTACAGACCTATATTGGTATAGCTACAACACTCAGGGGTGTGAAAAATCCACAGCCCTGAGCAACATAGTTATACCAACCAAACTGCCTCCACTTGTTCCCCTCTCCCGCCCCGTGTAGACAGAGCTATGGCAGCAAGAGAACTTATCCCACCAACATAGCTATCACCTCTTGGCGAGGCAGATTAACTACGCCAACAGGAGAGCTCTCTCCCGTCGGTGTAGGGCATCTTCATTAAAGTGATGCAGCGTTTTAAGTGCAGACATGACTTGAAAGAGATCATTGTGGTATATGCAGCGCTGAGTACAGGATAGCAATTTAGAACACAATGGTGGGGGGGCACTGGCTCAATCATAGGGAACAGCACCATCTATTCTACACAGTTTATCGTTGGAAATCTATCAGCTAAGAACTGACCTGGCTCAATCCTTTGTGAATGCTGACAGGTTCACAACACAAGCAATACAGCTGCAGGCTATCCCTGCTTATGACTGCAAGGGCACCTGTACTAATTACTCAAATTATACTTCACTTTAATTAGCAATAAGGGAGCTGAACAAGCTACATTGTAAAGGTTACTGGTTAAGTTATAAGCCTAAGGGGAAGAACATGTAGTCATTAACATGGATGCACAAATAGCAGAGAAGCAAAATTATTTTATATAAAGTATTACATAAATATTCCTGGTTATTCTTCTAAAAAGTTTTGATTATGCTTGATAGTAAACAATTATACTCTAAAAAATGAACCCCCAGCTGTCCTTCTGCTAAGAGGATCATATAAACCAATCCAATTCTAAATCTCACTGCAATTTGCAAATTGACAACACTTAAAAAATCTGACACACGGACTGGAGGGAGAAGGAAAACTGACATTTTGCTATGGCTATACAATCTGTAATGTGTTAATATCCCTAATTAATCAACGCAAAACTAAGAGATATTATATTTAATTTCATGTTCAAACAGAATTAATTTTGTGCCCAGTTGTTCTTTAATAAACACAGCAATTTCATGCATTTCCAAAAAGTCAGTATACATATCCTGAATAAGCCAGCCACTGTAAATACTTTTCCTGTGTACAAAACATGCTGATCAGAAACTCTTCATGCATGTATGATAAAAACTATAGAAATCTTACACTGGTCAGTGTATCAATTTAAAACACAAGACCAAATCTCTCTCCCTCCCTCCCTCCCTATTATGAAATGTCAAACCCTTCCCCAAAATGTACAAGGCCTGCATCAGAGAGAGGAACCTTGCAGAGTAATCTAAAGGTCAGTCTTGCTCTGTGAGACCAACAGGTGAATTCTGAAAGTGCCAAACATTCTAACAATTTTTAAGGAGATGACTGAATCTCTTACATCAAATAATTTTGAGGGGGGGGGGAGCGAAAAATCACACTTCAATATGTCCTGTAAGTAAAAAAAGATTAATTAAATGCCTTTTAAGTTAAACCACAATACTGTAGTTTGTATGCACATAATCTGATGTGCAAGGAATATTATTTTATAGTATACGCAAGATAAAAAGCATTTTACAAGCATTATGTTTCATTACAGTCATGCGAGGCAGGTAAATCACTGTGCCTATTTTACAGATGGGAAAACAGGCAGAGGCTATGTTACCTGTTAAAAAAAATGTTAAAAAAAATCGGGTAAATTTCAGAAGCATGAAAAGGAACCAGGTTTTCTAAGCAGTCTCCTACTGTAAACAATTAATACTGCATGAGTATTCATTAGTGAACAGAAATATTTACAAAGACAAATAATTCTGTACTTTTACAAGTTGCAGCTAACATACCAACTGCTTTTTAGTTCTTCAAAATATACAGTCTGAAGTTAAACAGGAGAACAAGTGATGGCTACACTACAGGAAATGATAACGTGAATCATGATTAGAAGCTCATTTCTGCAGATACATAAAAGCGAACTTGCTCATCACTGGCAGGACAAAAGCAATCTAAGGTTGGCCTTTCAGCCAAGGTAGAAATAACCCAGGGATCATAATGGAGACAAGGTAATTGCTCTGAAGTGGGAAATTAATAAAATAGCTAAGATAATTAATGATCAAGGAGACATTCCAAAGGTTGAAAAAGTGAGGCAAGGAAGCAACATTATTGGAGCAAGTAACAGGCAGCTTCTGTAAGAAGCAGATGAACATCCTGAAGATAGAGAGCAAGATTCAACTGCTTTATGAAGTGATATTATTTCTATTATCCATAGCAAAAAAACACAGAGCACAGCAAGCATAGGAGAAGACAGACAAATTAAACTAAGTAAAACAAGAAGGGGTCCTGAAAATCAAATTCATCTTCACCAGGTCTGTAAAATATTGAGACAATCAAGAATATGGGAATAATATACATCTTCATAAATAGCCCAGAAAGTCTAGATAATCTATGAATAGCAAGAGCTAAAAAGACTGCATGCTATTTATGTGTGAGAGAGTATAGGTTCTGTCGAACAGTCCAGCTCAAGTCATATTTAAAGACATCATAATTCATGTAAACATACAGGCAAGCATTTTAATAAAGCAAGGAGTTGGAGAAATAAGAACATGGGTAAAAAATTAAAGGTGTTTTAGGTTTATTACAAAAGAAATCAAAGTAATGCACAGAAATATTTTTTGCAGTTGCAAAAGATTACAAATAGAGCAGATTTCATTAGGAAGCTCATTTTTCCCACAGTTCAATTAGTATGCAGCACTTAATAGCAAGACTGTCTATTGTGGTCAAAGAAATTAAGCAACTTGTAATGACAGAACTGACAGCCTCTTGAGAAGATACAACTACAAATTAGGGAGATAAAGGGAAAAAGTACAATGCCAAGTGGTTTAAGAGCTGATGGCATGAAATCTGTCAAAAGAAGCGAGATGCAGTAGATCTCCAGCATATTCAACAAAAATCAGTGAATAATCTTTTATATGGGGTGGTGGGAGGGGAGGAATGAGGGAGAGAGAGAGTCTGAAAAGCATTACTCACGTCTATCAGAAGCAACAAAAAGAGTATCTTAGTGCCTATGGTTGTAGAAGAATGAGCTTATCGGAGCTCTCCAACAGAGAGACCTGCCTACTAAATAGCTAGAAGTCTCTACTGAAAAGGTACAGATGTTGTCCTATTGAAGTAAACAGGGGATGTAATTACCATAAGCAGGGCCGGCTCTACAGTTTTCGCCGTCCCAAGCAGCGCACGGAATTGCCGCTGCAGACGGCGGGAGCGGTCCGTGTGCCCTTAGGGCGGCAGGCGCGTTTCCGCAATTCGGCAGCAGCTTCTATGTTTAGCTGTCCGCGGCAGCTTCAGCTAAACATAGAAGCTGCCACCGAATTGCCGCCGCCATTGAAACGCGCCTGCTGCCCTAACGACACACAGACTGCCCCCACTGTCCGTGACGGCAATTCGGTGCGCTGCTTGGGGGCAAAACAACAGGGACTGCCGCCCCTTGCAGATTGCCGCCCCAAGCACCTGTTTAGAATGCTGGTGCCTGGAGCCGGCCCTGACCATAAGCAGCAAAGGCAGTGATAAACGATTATTTAGGCCCGTTGAGTGCCTCAGGACACACACTATGCAAAGTGTAAAAGAATACAAGCCACGTGCCAAATGGGGTAGATTCCTACTTCAATATCGACTAGTAATGGAATGTGTCCGGAGCACTACTCAGTAGTAGCAACTCCACACAGTTATACACACTGCAGCAGAAAGCAACCTTTCATACCTCAGACAGATAAGGAATCCCATTGCTTCAAAACAGCCTGTGCATGGTATCCTGGGAAGAACTGCCTTGAGGTCTAAGACTTGTTAAATTATACATATATAGAGAGATCTCTAGTTCCTATCTCAGACACATCACTCCACCCATATCATACAGAGTCCGCATACTCTTGGAGAACATATAGTACAAGATCAGCTCTAGTAGAAAGTTTGCTTATTTTGGCCTCTGGATTAGAGCTGGCCTGAAGTAACTTAGCATAGCAACAAGATTTTCATTATACACAGAAACAAAGTATTCATAAGAGACCTTCTGTTACCTGTCAGCCCTGTGTTGTTGGGGAACCAGGGTGCAGTATCCAGCCTGTCTGACTCACGAAGGACCACCACCACCACCCAGCCTCTGCTTGAACCAAAACCGATCAGAAGAAAGACTTACAAAAAGCAATGAAAAGGCAGTGGGATACACACCTAAACCCCTCCAGACAAGGGTGACAAGATTAAGGCAACTCCCCTAGCCTCATTTGCATTGGAGATGGGACAGGGAGGCATCTCCATTAGCATGCAGAATGGAGAAGAGAGATTCCAAGGCAAGAACCACCCTGAACTCTGGGACCAGAAAAGCAGGGAAGTATTGCATGATGAGGGATTTCTGCTTCAGATGTTAATGAACTCACTCCTGCACACACCCAGCTCAGTAGTTATCAGACCAATTCTAGTAATAAATCCTTTATTGGTATCCAAAATACTGAAGCTGCCTAACTGCATTGTGAGCTTCCTGGAAGGAACACCGCCCATAGCCAGGAATGATCAATTCCTATTATCTAGCCTGAACAAAACAACTTTGGTATACTCCCTTGAGCCATCAGTTTACCCATAAACAAATCTAGTGTTCTCCCTTGAACCACTGTTTCCCTACAAAAAAACCCTACCCATGCTCATGTAACTTTTCTGATGCCTGGATCCAAAATCTGCACCAGTTCCACTGGGACTTCATCTCCTGATTGATCATGCTGACTGATCTCCTGACTGTCTCCAGCACTCCAGACCCACAGCTACTACCACCACATGGGAACCCCAACTGGTTCAAGCTTTACGAAGTGGTGAGAACCCAACTCTCTCTCTGTTTTTCTTTCTACTCTATGTATGGCTTTCTAACCCGACTTGTGTGATCAGGTGTAGTTTTCTAAACCTGACGTTTGTAATCAAATTTAAGCTAGATTTAATATTGTAACTGTTTTGTTTGTTTGGCTCTCCTTATGTGGTTATTACCTGGTAATAAATAACTTTCATGGTTAAGCTGGTTGCTTCCCTCTCTCTCTCAATCTTATATGTTTTGGCTTCCCTATTTGCTCTGGAGCAACGCTCCTCTTACCTAAGCTAAAGATCCCAGTAGCACACAAAAATCCTGTGGGGTTTGCTCATCAAGTGGGTTACTACCAGAACAATTGTAACATGAAAGTGGGGATAGGGATGTGCTGAACCTGTGGCATAGGAGGGTGGCAGGTTGGAAGTGCTGCTTGACCCAGCCTGCTCATGCGTACTCTATTCTGGTTCGGTGCCATGGCATATGAGGGTGGCAGCTTGGAAGTGCTGCTTGCCTCAGCCTGCTGAGTCCATGGACATATAAGGCGTCAGCTCGGGAGTGCTGATTCACCCAGTCTGCTCAGACGTGCTCTGTGAGTGTGTGCGCGTTCATCTGATTCTGGGGCTGGAGGAACACAGCCCTGTGGAACCTAGGTCCTGCAGGATAGCTCCACTGGGAGGGAACTTGCAGAAAAGAGAAGTAGAGCTCCATATGAAAACAAGTGACACAGGCAGTACATTGATTGAATTACAGAAACCCCCTCCCCAGAAGAGTAACCCTAATAAATGAGCATACCCAAAAGTAATGGGCAAATCTGGTAACACTTCATCATAATGCTAAAATTCGAAGGAGCTTAATTTTGTGCTCACAAGATTGCAGGTATACTATCTGCATGAGCAAACTTTATTTTATTGGGGGAGGGCAGGTTGGGGCAAATTGTTTTCTAACCTGTGTACAAGCAAATGCATGCCCAATATCCCATTTCCATGTGTAAATGTTGGATTTACACACCCAAGCTAGGCAAAAGCAAGTGGATATGTATTTTTACACACATGCAGTTTAGAAAACAAGACAGTCAGAAGCTAGTTTGAGAATTGGTAAAAATGTAGTCCCTGACATTTGCTTTATGTGAAGAATATGTGAACTTTCCAAACAGAATGATTTAGTTTGTAAACCTAACTCTGAAGTATAACAGATGAAAAACCCAACACCATGCATGTTGACCATGAGCACATATAAAAAAAATAATAAAATAAAAAGTGTCATGGAGAAAACTGAAAACATACGAGGCATTTAGTATATTTAGCTCATACAGCCTAAATAAATAAATAAATGGAGTTAATAAGGAACAAGACAAGATGCATATAGAATGTATTAGGGAAATTCTCAAGGAGTCACTGTTTTGAGAGTTAAGATAAAAGAGAAATGAGTGTGGTAACAGATTTCTCCCCTCTTCCCCAGTTTTTATATTACTATTATTTTGGGATAGGATATATATTTATAAGACTACTGGCATCTACAAATAATTCTATTGGTATAGCAAGAAAGATAGTGTGGTAAGGAATTAGAACCTCCTGTTATATTATCTGATGACCTACAATACAGCCTAAATATAACTGATTAAAATCTAGGGTTTTTTTTAAATTAATATATTGATTTGTCAGGGGTCGGCAACCTTTCAGAAGTGGTGTGCCGAGTCTTCATTTATTCACTCTAATTTAAGGTTTCGCGTGCCAGTAATACATTTTAACGTTTTTAGAAGGCCTCTTTCTATAAGCCTATAATATATAACTAAACTTTTGTTGTATGTAAAGTAAATAAGGTTTTTAAAATGTTTAAGAAGCTTCATTTAAAATTAAATTAAAATGCAGAGCCCCCTGGACTGGTGGCCAGGACCCAGGCAGTGAGAGTGCCACTGAAAATCGGCTCGCATGCCATAGGTTGCCTATCCCTGGTATACATTATAGTAAGACAGCAGGTCAAATCTGCAGGTTTTCTTAAAGGAACCCTCCATGCTTGTTTTACCTTTCACATAGTTAACAAATAAGCTGAACACACTTTATTTGGGTCTACCATCATGCAGATTTAATAAGTTTACAGAAGATATCTGTGAAGCTATTTAACACATAACTGCAGTGGTAAGCTAAAGAACATATTCTGCTAAATCACCAAATTTGGAAGAGAGTTATGATAGTTTATAGCACTCAGCTTATACTATTACAGGCCTAATGCCCAGAAAGCCAAAAACTCAGAATTTCTTTATCATGGGAAATTTCAGCATTTTAATGTTTGTTTTTGTTCCAATTTGCAATTAAAATATACTGTATTTCAAAATTTCCAACAAAATGGATCTCTGTAAATTGTGTGTTTCTAAAGTACTTACATACAGTGTTTCCAAAACGAAATATAGTCCCTAAGACTCCAGCAGCTGCTGACTGAAATGGGTCTGATTCTTGTCAGTTTCACTCACGGTTGCTATTCAGTGGTGGGCATCTGTGACGTTGACAAGAATCATATCAATTTCAGTCAGCAGCTGCCTGGAGTTCCAGGGTCTACAGCTCTAGGGCACGGAAAATCCCCTGGGCCCAAGAAACCCCAGACTTCCAGACTCCAGGGCCACCTGCCCTGCAGCAATGGACCCCTGGAACCCGCTCTGAGTTGGGACTCTCAGGCCTTCCAGGATCCCTGCTCTGGAACTGGGAGACTAGACACAGAGCTGCCAGGCTCCCAGGGCAGCAGATTCCCTGGGCTTCCTGAGTCTCAGGGGAGGTGGCTCAGTAGGCTGCAGGAACCAGGCAGCACAGGGAACCAGCTGCCCCAGAAATCTGGAAACCCTTGGATCCCTTGACCCTCTAGCAGTCCACATGGTGGGACCCTAGTTGCCTGTCCCAGGACTTCCAGGTCTGAAGCAGGGAGCCTAGAAACACTGATTGTCCCCTGGGTTTCCAGGCTTCCTTCTGAGGAGCTGGGTAACTAGATACTGAGAACTCCCAAATCTGCCAGGCTCCCAGACTAGCTGGTTCCCCAGGCTGCAGCTGGTCCAGAAATCTGCAAGCTCTGGGGTTCTGGGGCAGTCTGCATGGTGGAGCTGCCCCAGAACCATGGCAGGCTGCTGAACTGGCAGGAAACCAGGCAGGCTTCCAATGGGTGACTTTCATCTGAAGAGTCAACAAAAGCGAAATTTCCATGAATTGTTCACTTTCAACAAATTGGCCTTTTCTGATGGAAAAGCGTTCTATCAGAACATTTCCAACAGTTCTAACAGGAAGGTACTTGTATAGGATTAAAACAAGAGACAAGGCCAAAATGACTACTGTAAATCCTTTCTTCAGAAATTGGTGAGCTGACTGAAGAAACAGTTATAAAAAGTAGTATACTGAAGTTCAGGTCTAGAGTACTTCAACAATAAAAGAGCCATAGTACCAAAGGTTAAGAAATTGTGCAGCTACTTTATAGATTTATAGGTATGTAAGTGAAGAGACACGGCTCTTTTAGTGGGCTGTATCTCAGTTGAAGACACTGGAGATTTTTAAGCACTGTTTGTATTTTTTTTTCTATCCAGTATCTTAAACGTTACATATTTCTAAAAAAAGTGGGATCGATGCATCTTTACATGCTGAATGCCTTCAAAGTAAATGAGGTACGGAACAGTCAGCAGAGATGTCACTCCACACCTCTTGTCTATTTTGGTGCAAGTTCCCAAGAGTTTTGGAAGGAAAAAAAAAAAATCACTCTCCCCCAACTTTAGTTGTCACAACCCAATTTGGACCACCATGTTACATCACAGTTACTATAACATTTATTTGAATTAATCTATAGAGGAATATAGGTCACACAAAAGAAATATTTGTATTGTATTACATATGTTACATTTATAGTTTTTTAAAGTTTCCTACACAAAAGATCTAGAAGTTATTTAAAATAAATATGATCTCCAAACAGGTTTTCAGATTAAAACTTCAAGAAAGTGAACAGAAGAAGAGAAGCACTTTTTTTTTTTTGATTGTACTGTGATAATTTGGGGCAAAGATGCCTAAGAAAGCAATAGGAGACAGACACATCAGAATAGAACACTGGTGTAATAACTGAAAGAGCAGATGTCTAAAAATAGTGTCATATTCTACATTATTTTCCACAGAAAGATCCTGAAAACTACAGAATCTTTAATTTTTGGTGCCCATTTTTCCAGTGTCCTTAATTGTGACAGACTGGTTAAGTTTCCAGTCAGGTTATAGAAGAGAACAAAAGTAATTAAGCAATCAGATTCCAAATCTCATTATCTGACACAGAGGAGAGGCGATCCCAAGAGAAAGTGTGCTCATGTGACCTAGCAAAACGAGTGTCTAGAATTACAGGCAACAGCCACAAATTCTATGCAATATTATCATCTCTGTAACAGTGTTATCTGCTGTGGACAGAAGGTGAATGGAGGAAAATACAACAGGCTGACTTAGTGTCAGGGATTATAAAAAGGCCACCCACTCATTATCTCTGAGAGCATTAATTTGAATAGGCTTCCAGACAGTGTTCGTCCCCCCTCCCCATTTTTCAGTCGAATAGATGATGATCAAATCTTAGGATATCACAATTTATAGCAGACTATTGCATTTAATTCAAAATTCAGACCATCTTCTTCATATTATAGCGTAAGCCTCTCTCATGTAGGATTGCTCTAGGAAATAAGCAATTGTTATCCTTGTTAATTACCATTTCACACAATTGTATCTAGGAGCACTTTTTCCACTGGCAGCAAACTTTTTTTTAAAAGGAATTAAATCTGAAAGTGTATGAATTGCCCTCAAAAGGTCACTTCTATGCAGAAATATTACATCGGGGTCAGCAACCTTTCAGAAGTGGTGTGCTGAGTCTTCATTTATTCACTCTAATTTAAGGTTTCGTGTGCCAGTAATACATTTTAACGTTTTTAGAAGGCCTTTTCTATAAGTCTATAATATATAACTAAACTATTGTTGTATGTAAAGTAAATAAGGTTTTTAAAATGTTTAAGAAGCTTCATTTAAAATTAAATTAAAATGCAGAGCCCCCCGGACCGGTGGCCATGACCCAGGTAGTGAGAGTGCCACTGAAAATCAGCTCGCGTGCAGCCTTCGGCACGTGTGCCATAGGTTGCCTACAATTGTATTACATAGTGTCTTTTTAGAAGAGTGGACATTCCAGAATCCTTTGCAGACAAAATATTGTATATAAGAGGATAAAGTATGGTAGCCATATAGTATAAGTTATTTTAAGTTTGTTTTTCACATATTGTAAAATTCAAATATTCACTGCCAAGGAATTTAAGTTTTTTTCTTTAATGTACAAGTAATCTAAAAAGAAACATATGTACATATCTTTGCTGTTGCTAACACAGATTGAAAGAGATTTCCAAACAACCAAATAAATGGAAAATTAAGGATCTGTCTACACAGGAACTAGACACTCATGGCTCGCCTGTGCCAGCCAACTCAGGTTCACAGGGCTTGGGCTGCAGAGCTGGTTCATTGCTATGTAGACTTCTGGGCTCAGGCTGGGTCCAAAGCTCAGGCTCCAGCCCAAGCCCAGAAGTCAACCCAGCAATGAAACAGCCCCATAACCCAAGGCTGGAGCCCATGGGCCTGAATTGGCTGGCAAAGGCCAGCCATGGATGGCTAATTCCTGTGTAGACATACCCTTAAGTCATTAGAAGTGCAAATCAAATCTCTGGATTTCAATGAAAGTGTAGCTCATATAGTATCTTGCTTATATATTAACATTTTATAATTTATCATGAGCAAAAACCATGGTGATTTAATCTGAAGTATAAAACCAGTATAACATTATTAATAATTATCCAACAATTTAATTAATGTATAAAAACCACCTCAATAGACACTTACTGGCTGATTCCTTCAAATGAAGCTTCCCTGGAGATGTTTCCACTATCAGTATTAACACCACGCTGGAGGGGAAGATGAAAAGAACTATCATTGTGTGCTGAAGACAAGTATTTTAAAATAAATTCATTGACAGAACCCATTACTTAAGGTCTTTTAGAAAGCTTACTTGTAAAAATAATTTGAATGATTGCATAAAATCAGTAAGAGGTAAAAACAAGGTTACATGCTCACATTTAGACACATACACCTCTACCCCGATATAACGCTGTCCTCGGGAGCCAAAAAATCTTAACACATTATAGGTGAAAGCGCGTTATATTGAACTTGCTTTGATCTGCCGGAGCATGCAGCCCCGCCCCCCCGGAGCACTGCTTTACCGTGTTATATCCGAATTCGTGTTATATCATGTTGCGTTATATCGGGATAGAGGTGTATAAATAGTTATTCATTACTGAAGAGACAGATGGAACTCAAGTTGACACATGTTGCCTCGAAAAGCAGGCCTAAACTTCTCTTTTCTAAAATAGCTTGGTAGCAATTTGGGGGGGGGGAGGGGCGGGAGCAAAGGTCAAAAGAGGTTTGTCCTGTAAACAAGACGGTAATGGGTGGGAGTAGAATAAGAACTGTATTAAGAAGTTTTAAAACACACTTCCTTGGAAAGAAGTAATTCCATACTGCCTTGACAACTCTTGTTCCATAAATTGGAGTGCCTCTCTCCTACAGCTTGCCATTCACACAAGAAGCATGAAAGACACCATTCTGGCTGCTACACAGCACTGCTGATGTGTCTAGGTTTGTGGGGAAATCACACAGAGCATCACTGCCTTTCCAAGACCAAAGGAGGAGAGGCACAAGTGCAGGACTTCTGCTGAACTAAGCAAAGAATGTTCTTTAGATCAGCATTCCTCCAGAGCTCAGGGAGGGAAAGCAGCTCAGAGAAGTAGGAAGTTTTCAGTGAAACAGACCCAGCAGAAAGGGAGTTGCTCAACCTCCATAAAAATAGACAAATAATGACAGACATGTACCAGTCCCAACAGAATATTGGAAAGCTGAAGAAGGGCAAAGGACAGCTCTAATCACCATCACACTTTACCCTGGGAAGAAGTGGGTGAGGGGTGAAAAGCACTGTAAACTCTACCCTCCCACCTTAGAGTTGTGTGAAGGTTATGTGGTAATCTAAAGTGGGATCTAGATAGTAACTTGATCCCATTCTCATACTACTGAAGGAAAACTGCCCTGAGCCCCCGCCTCGTCATACAGAAAGGCAGTACTTTAATTCCTCTAAGCGCCAGTCGGAGGTTTCAAAGATGCAAGTGATGTGGTCAGAACAATGGGAAAGCAGGATGTGATTTTGCACTATTTGGAATGGACTTGAGGGAGGCGATGTGGGTGTCAAGTGGGTTTCCTGTAAATTAAGTGTGAAACTACCACATGAATAAGAGTTTTGGTAGTAGGACACAGGGAAGAAGGGACAGGATTTAGCAACTCACTGACTGAATGTGAGGAGAGAGGAGAAAGGCTAGTCAACTATACAAAGATGGCTGACTTTAAACTGGAGAATGGTGACATTAGCCTCTGGGATGGAGAAGGGACAAAGAGGATACATAATGAGCAGACATCTCAGATTAAAATTAAATTCATCTGTTTTTAAATTAATTCATCTGTTTACTGAAGAGCAACTGGATAAGTATTCTCCAAGAATGACAAATATGACTTACCAATGTAAGAAGAACTGAGGGTTTCTTTGAAGCCAAGACACTGGTTATCTAAAAGAACAGGATTGCAGTTACAGTACATTTATGGACAATTTGCTTCTTGTCAATGTTATATGTGTTAACCTTAGAAACGTACTAACATTTCAAGCCTACTAAAAGAAGTCACCTCATATGTTCTGCTTGTTAGGCAAAGGCAGCAATACAACTGGTGAAAAGTATCAATCAAAAAAACCTTTTGCTGTAAAAGAGATACAATAAAAAAAGGTTAAACACCAGAACACAGCCAAAGTAGTATGACTAATCTCATCTGACTTATAATAGGTCACATCCAAAATTTATTCTATAACAATAAAACAAATATCATGACTCAGAAATATAGTCAACAAAAATGATGAAGTAGTTTCAGGCCCTAAACCTTCCTGACAAACTTTGTGATTTAAAAAAAAGTTTTTCTTCCATCCCCCATGTTGCTGTGCGAAAGACCTATGCAGGCAGGGGAAATGGATTAACTAGCTGATGGAGGAAACAGTGATACTCCCTATATTCAAAGTGCTGTCAAGTGCACGAAGTAAACAAACTGGAAAAGAGAAACATTTCTCTGATCTCTTTCAGATTCAGTAACCTTATGTCACTTGTTAAAAGAGTCGTTAAAAAAAACCACCCTTCTGTCTGAACATGTTAAGTTGGTGTCCTTTTAAGACACATGCAACAACTGCATTGCAAGATTAAATCTACTGCCATTATTTAGAGAGGAAATGTGCGAGAGCTGAGAAGGGTTTTTTCTATGAAGACCCACATAATAGGACATGGAAATCAGGAATTACAGCAGGAAAAGATGTGGGCTACTACATATAAAAACACAGTATGCATTATTGTTATTACATTATCATGTGCTGAATATTTACGGTTATTCTCACTGAGTCATCTTTTCTTGATTAAAACTTCTCTACAATACCCCAACTTCCTTTAGCATCTTTGACACATTTATAAATTGAGGCTACAATAGGTCTTTCATTTCCACTGAGTGTGATTAAAAGCTTAAACTCTTCAACTTGTTCCATTTGTATGCCACAAGAAATTGAAGTAAAATACAGTATTGTTATTTCCATAGATTGCCTTCCATCACAGGGTACATCTACACTATGGGATTATTCCGAATTTACATAAACCGGTTTAACAAAACAGATTGTATAAAATCGAGTGTGCGCAGCCACACTAAACACATTAAATCGGTGGTGTGCGTCCACAGTCCGAGGCTAGCGTCGATTTCTGGAGCATTGCACTGTGGGTAGCTATTCCGTAGCTATCCCATAGTTCCCGCAGCCTCCCCCCCCCCCTTTGAATTTCCGGGTTGAGATCCCAGTGCCTGATGCGGCAAAAATCATTGTCGCGGGTGGTTCTGGGTAAATGTCGTCAGTCACTCCTTCCGCTGGGAAAGCAACAGCAGACAAGCATTTCATGCCTTTTTTTCCCTGGATTGCCCTGGAAGATGCCATAGCATGGCAATCATGGAGCCTGTTTCGCCTTTTGTGACTGTCACCGTATGTGTACTAGATGCCGCTCACAGAGGCGATTCAGCAGTGGCACACAGCTGCATGCTTTTGCTTTTGCATGATAGCAGAGATGGTTATCAGCCATATTGTACCATCTACCATACCATAAATTGGTAATAAGATGGGCATGGCTACCAGTCCTTTTGCACTGTTCCATTTGCTGCTGTCATAAGTGCCCCTGGCTGCTCTTAGCCAGGGGCGCAAAAGCCAAAATTGGGAAAGACTCCCTGAGTCAATCCCTCCTTTTTGGTATCTAAAAATAGAATCAGTCCTGCCTAGAATATGGGCAAGTGTACTAGAGAACCACTGTATCAGAGAACCAGATAGCACAGCTGCTCTGTGTCAGATCCTGCATAGATTATGAGCTGTATGCTATTCACAGGGGGTGCTCCTGCAACAACCCCACCTGTTCATTCCATTCTTCCCCAGCCTTCCTGGGCTACCATAGCATTGTCCCCCCACTTGTGTGATGAAGTAATAAAGAATGCAGGAATACTTGTTAGTGAGAAATGAGTGGAAGGCAGCCTCCAGTTGCTATGATAGTCCACATAGGACATTAAGGAGTGTGGAGGAGAGGAGCCCAGCATCCTGCTGCTAGTCCAGGGGCAATTGAATCTTTTCTTTACACATGAAGGGTGGGGGCTGATGAAGCTCAGCCCCCTGTTGCTATGATGATGATGGTTATCAGCCATATTGTACCATCTACCAGGAAAAATTAGGACCAGGCGCCCTTGATCGACCTGACCAATGCTAGTACGCATGGTTACCAGGCCTTTTGCACTGCCCCATGTGCCAATAGGCTGATGATGACGATGGGTACCAGTCGTTTTGCACCATCAGCCACCCATGGCGGGGGGGGAGCAAGGATGTTGGTGTTGAGTGCTGCACCATCGCGTCTATCTGCAGCATTCAGTAAAGATAGGGTGACATGTAAAAGAGTCAAGACAGGATTGTTTTCCCCTTTCACTTCTGGGGGTGGGTAGGGGGGTGCGTAAATTGCCTAGCTATGCCCTGACCCACCGCGGACACTGTTTTTGACCCTAGAAGCATTTGGAGCTAAGCCAAGAATGCAAATGCTTTTCAGAGACTGCAGGAACTGTGGGATAGCTTGAGTCCTCCAGTCCATGAGCGTCCATTTGATTCTTTGGCTTTCCGTTACGCTTGCCACGCAGCAGTGCGCTGAGTCCCTGCTATGGCGTCTGTCTGGAGATATTTAAAAAATGATTTTGAATTTCGTCTTCTGTAACGGAGCGCTGATAGAACAGATTTGCCTGCCCTTACAGTGATCACGTCCGCATCGTCCATGCTGGAGCTCTTTTTTTATTTTGATTTCGGACTGCATCGCCACCCGTGCTGATCGGAGCTCCACGCTGGGCAAACAGGAAATATTCAAAAGTTCGCGGGGCTTTTCCTGTCTACCTGACCACTGCATCCGAGTTCAGATTGCGGTCCAGAGCGGTCACTGGTGCACTGTGGGATAGCTCCCGGAGGCCAATGCCGTCGATCAGCGTCCACACTAACCCTAATCCGATATGTTAATACCGATACTAGCGTTACTCCTCTCGTTAGGGAGGAGTACAGAAACCGGTTTAAAGAGCCATTAAAATCGATATAAGGTGCCTCCTAGTGTGGACGGTTGTGGCGTTAAATCGGTTTTACGCTCCTAAAACCGGTTTAAACGCCTAGTGTAGACCAGGCTACAGAATAGCTTACGTCAACTCAATAGCCACATTTCCCAAGACTAGATATCGCTGGGATTCTACTGGTTCTATAAGAACAGTCACAGTTAAATGCCCTGGGTTTGTTTCACACCGAGGCCAACATTTCTCAATAAGCCTGGTTTCCTGACTGTTTAAGAGGAAATGAGAAAAACACAATATTTATCAGCCATCTCACTAGTCTGCCTTTATATTAAAGTCAATTCTTACCCTACCACCTATTTGAGAAGAGAACATTGGGGTCACAGACAGGTATACTTTTAATATGGCTGCACAGATGTAGGTGATGAGATATGCATTCATTGATCCAATAAATGAATCACATAACTAGGACGAGGATATTTCACCAAATTAGCATCAACTTCTTACCAGTTTGCTCCAATAACACACATCACATGAAGTGAAAAACTAAATGCATAGTCACAAGTACATTACATATCAATACTGCAATGTCTTTTATAGATCTTTTGTATTTTCTAACCTTGATGAGATACTGTGACTATTACCCACTTTCCAGCAGTATCCATCATTGAAGAATCGGTACAGATGCTCAATCAATGAATTCAAGTCAAAGATGCTAAAACAGTGGATAACCAAGGTGTCGGGGTGCTGGAACTAAGGGTGCTGGAGGCGCGGCAGCACCTCCTGGCTTGAAGTGGTTTCCATTATATATACAGGGTTTACAGTTTTGTTCATTGGCTTTCAGCACCCCCACTATTAAAAACTGTTCCAATGCCACTGTCTAGAGTCATTTTACAAAAGGTATTTACAGGTCTAGTGGAATTTACAGAGGCACCTAATGAGAGTAAGGCACCTAGTGGGATTTCCAGAAATGCCTAAGCAAGTTAGGTACTTATCTACATCTTTTGCTGTCTAAATACCTTTGCAAATCAGGCCCCTAATGCCTTGACATTGGGGAAGTGTACGTTCCTAGTAGAATGGGCAAGCATTGTATCCAAAGTCTTTGAAAAATGAAAGACTGCTTGCATAATCCAGGAATATCTCAAAATATGTACATACTAACTGACTAAATAAATACATGAACAAAGGGAGAGCTAACCTTCGAAAGGACTGGAGAATTTTCATATAAGCCGCTTTTCCTTTCTAAGCATAGAAGTTAAAAAGCTAAAGCGTTCTTGAATGGTGTTTATTTAATGTATATACAATGTACTGTCACAGAGTTCCTACAGGCCATTCTGACTCGGCTAACCTATTACCTGGCAATTTTGTCAAATACAGACAGGTTCATATTGCAGAGAAATACAATACTGCAAAACTTCATTGGCTTATGACTTAGGATGGCATACTCCAGGGAGAAAAATGTCGATACATGGGCTTACAAATTAACCAAAATTATAGAGATCCACATTCCTTCCTGGATAAAATTTTAAACACTGAGACAATATAAAGATACATGATAATGGCATTTATTGATAGGAGACTGCACAGCAAATGTCAAAAGACGGTTACTCACCGTAGTAACTGTTGTTCTTCTTCGAGATGTGTTGCTCCTATCCATTCCAGTTAGGTGTGCGCGCCGTGCGTGCACGGCTCTCCGGAACATTTTTACCCTAGCAACTCCGGTGGGCCGGCTGGGCGCCCCCTGGAGTGGCGCCGCTATGGCGCCTATTATATACCCCAGCCAGCCCCTCCGCTCCTCAGTTCCTTCTTGCCGGCTACTCCGACAGTGGGGAAGGAGGGCGGGTCTGGAATGGATAGGAGCAACACATCTCGAAGAACAACAGTTACTACAGGTGAGTAACCGTCTTTTCTTCTTCAAGTGATTGCTCCTATGCATTCCAGTTAGGTGATTCCCAAGCCTTACCTAGGCGGTGGGGTCGGAGTGAGACGTGGCAGAGTGTAAGACTGCGGAGCCGAAGGCTGCATCGTCTCTTGATTGCTGCACCAACGCGTAATGGGAGGCGAAGGTGTGGACAGAAGACCAGGTGGCCGCTCTACAGATGTCCTGGATGGGGACATGGGCCAGGAAGGCGGCCGACGAGGCGTGCGCTCTCGTCGAGTGAGCAGTGAGGCGGCATGGTGGCACGCGAGCAAGCTCGTAGCATGCCCGGATACATGCCGTTACCCAGGAGGAAATCCGCTGGGAGGAGACCGGCTCACCCTTCATGCGGTCGGCGACTGCCACAAACAGCTGGGTCGAACGCCGGAAGGGCTTCGTCCGCTCGATGTAAAAGGCAAGGGCCCTGCGGACGTCCAGGGTGTGAAGCTGTCGTTCCCGAGGGGAGGCGTGCGGCTTCGGGAAGAAGACCGGGAGGAAGATCTCCTGGTTGAGGTGGAAGGCCGACACCACCTTGGGGAGGAAGGCCGGGTGTGGTCGAAGCTGCACCTTGTCCCCGTGGAAGACGGTGTATGGTGGTCCAACCGTTGGAGCACGGAGCTCAGAGACTCGTCTCGCTGATGTAATTGCGACGAGGAAGGCCGTCTTCCAGGAGAGGTAGAGGAGAGAGCACGTGGCTAGAGGCTCGAAGGGCGGTCCCATAAGCTTGGCCAGAATGAGGTTCAAATCCCAGGTCGGGGCAGGACGCCGCACCGGCGGGTACAACCGGTCGAGGCCCTTAAGGAAGCGGGAAACCATCGGGTTAGAGAAGATGGACCGACCTCCCATAGATGGACGAAAGGCGGACACTGCTGCCAGGTGTACTCTCAAGGAGGAGACCACAAGATCTTGCTCCTTAAGGTACCAAAGGTAGTCGAGGATGGTTGGGACCAGGACTACGAATGGATTGAGCCCTCGTTGATCACACCAGAGTGCGAATCGCTTCCATTTCGCAAGGTAGGTGGAGCGAGTGGAAGGCTTTCTGCTCTCTAACAGGACTTGCTGTACTGCCGCCGAACAGTCCCTCTCTGCGTGGGTCAACCACTCAGGTACCAAGCTGTAAGATGGAGGGACTGCAGGTTCGAGTGGCGGAGTCTGCCGAAGTCCTGGGTGATGAGGTCCGGCCACAACGGAAGGGGGATGGGATCCCAAACGGAGAGCTCGAGCAGCAGGGTGTACCAATGCTGCCTTGGCCAGGCCGGAGCTACGAGTATGACGCGGGCTCTGTCCCTCCGAAGCTTCAGCAGCACTCGGTGCACTAGCGGGAACGGAGGGAAGGCGTAGAGGAGACGATCCGTCCAGGGGTAAAGGAAGGCGTCCGACAGGGAGCCTGGCGAGCGACCCTGGAACGAGTAAAACAGGTGGCACTTCCTGTTCTCTCTGGAGGCGAATAGGTCTATCTGGGGAAACCCCCACCTCCGGAAGATTGTGTGGACGACATCTGGACGGAGGGACCACTCGTGGGAGAGGAACGACCTGCTGAGACGGTCGGCCAGCGTGTTCTGCACTCCCGGAAGAAAGGATGCATCCAGGTGAATTGAGTGGGTCACGCAGAAGTCCCACAGGAGCATCGCTTCCTTGCAGAGCGGGGAGGAGCGGGCTCCGCCTTGTTTGTTCACATAAAACATCGCTGTCGTGTTGTCCGTGAACACCGCTACGCACTGGCCTCGCAGACAGGTGTGGAAGGCGTGGCACACCAAGCGAATTGCGCACAGCTCCCCGACGTTGATGTGGAGGGAGAGCTCCTGGGGCGACCAGAGGCCCTGGGTGTGTAGGTCGCCCAGGTGTGGTCCCCATCCTAACGCCAAGGCATCTGTCGTCAGTGTTACGGACGGACGAGGCGAGCGGAACGGGACTCCTGCACATATGACCTCTGGGTTCAGCCACCAACTGAGCGAAGCGAGGGTAGGCTTCGTGACCGTGACTACTCTGTCCATCGAGTCGCGGTGTGGGCGGTACACCGACGCCAGCCAAGATTGAAATGGGCGAAGGTGCAGTCTCGCATAGGCGGTGACGAATGTGCACGACGCCATGTGGCCCAGGAGGCGTAGGCAAGACCGAACCGTCGTAGTGGGAAAAGCGTGCAGGTCTCGGATGATGGAGACCATCGTCTGGTGCCGGGTGCGAGGGAGACAGGCCCTGGCCACCGTGGAGTCGCACCGTTGACCACAAAACTGGTAGCGTCGATGGGGGGGGGGGTAAATAGCAATATGGAAGTATGCGTCCTTCATGTCGAGGGCGGCAAACCAGTCTCCCAGATCCAGGGAGGGAATGATGGTCCCCAAGGTCACCATGCAAAATTTGAGCTTGATCATGTACTTGTTGAGCTCCCGGAGGTCCAGTATGGGTCTGAGGCCTCCTTTCGCCTTGGGGATGAGAAAATAACGGGAATAGAATCCCCTACCCCACCTGTCTTGCGGCACCTCCTCTATGGCACCCAACCTCAACAGAGTCTCGACCTCTTGCAAGAGGCATTGCTCGTGAGAGGGGTCCCTGAAGAGGGACGGGGAAGGTGGGTGGGAAGGAGGGGGCGAAATAAACTGAAGGTGGTAACCATACTGGATGGTACGGAGTACCCAGCTGTCCGATGTGATTTGGGACCACGCCGGGAGGAAGTGGGAAAGGCGGTTGCAAAATAAAGGGGTTGGATCCTGGGTATAGACTGATAAGCCGTCCTCGGGCGTCCCATCAAAATTGCTGTTTGGGCCCTTGCGGGGCCTTGGACGACGCCTGGGCCTGGTTGCGCCTGCTGCCTGAAGGTCGACGGCGGTTGAGGCCGTTGCGCCGACTGTTATAAGGCCTTGACCTGGCCTGGGTAAAAGGCCGGAAGGGCTGCTGTTGGCGGAAGGAGCGCCTCTGGGTAGCTGGCGTGTGCATACCCAGAGTGCGGATAGCTACACGACAGTCCTTCAGGGTCTGTATCCTCGAGTCTGTTTTCTCTGAGAACAGGCCGTGAGTCTCAAAGGGCAGGTCCTGGAGGGTATACTGCACCTCTGGCGGCAAGGTGGAGGACTGCAGCCAGGATATGCGCCGCATAGTTACGCCAGAGGCCAGGGTCCTGGCCCCTGAGTCTGCCGAATCCAGAGCAGCCTGGATGGAAGAGCGGGAGGCTGTCCTGCCCTCTTCGACCAGAGCCGAAAACTCTCGTCGGGAATCCGTCGGGATCAGTTCCGTGTATTTCGTGAGGGACACGAAAATGTCGAAGGCGTATCGGGCTAAGAGGGCCAGTTGGTTTGCAATGCGCAGCTGAAGACCCCCCCGCCGAATACACCTTGTGGCCCAACAAGTCCATGCGCCTGGCGTCCTTTGACTTGGGCGCTGGGGCTGGCTGTCTGTGCCGCTCACGGTCGTTAACGGACTGGACGACCAGTGAGTCCGGAGCGGGATGAGTGTACAGATACTCGTATCCCGCGGGGGGGACCGAGTATTTACGTTCCACGACCCTTGCCGTAGGGGGAACGGACGCCGGCGACTGCCAGATGGTCGTGGCATTTTTCTGGATTGTTTTAATAAAAGGCAGGGCCACCCGCGTCGGGGCCTCCGCACCGATGACGTTGGTCACCGGGTCTTCATCTTCCGGGACCTCCGCCACCGGAAGGTCAATGGCCTTTGCCACCCTGCGGAGAAGGTCCTGGTGGGCCCGCAGGTCGATCAGGGGAGGGTCCACCGTAGCAGCGCCCGCCACTGCCTCATCCAGAGAGGAGGATGAAGACAGAGTCTGTATCACCTCCTCTGCCGGAGGCTGCTCAGGGGCTTGTGAGGTTGACGGAAGCCCTGCGGGGTCCGACGACGGAAGTGTCTCCCCCAGTGGTGTTGGGGGAGGGCGGCTCACCGTGGCTTCTGGTATGCTGCGTACAACACCCACTGGGCGCTGGGACAAGGGGAGCCCTTGGGACTCATAGCCGGCCCAGGGGACCCAGAAACCCCACTGCTGGTGTCCAAGATGTTGGCTCTGAGTGGGAGCCCGGAGATCTGTCTCGCTGTCCGCCTGGGAGACGACCGATGGCTGACGCGAAGGCCACGGGGGTGCCGAGGCGCTGATGGAATGCGCCGCTGAATGAGGCAGCTTATCTCCGGACAGTGCCGAGGAGCCGTGCCGGCCGTCATGGTGCCAGGACGGTGATCTGGACCGTCGGTGACTTCGGTACCGGGAGCCAGAGCGTGACCTTGAACGCCGGTGGCGAGAGCGGCTGCGAGAGTCGCGGCGTCGAGATTGGTACCAGGAACTGGATCTCCGACGGTACCGTCGGTCCGGTGACCGGGACCGTGAGCGGTGCCGGGAGTGCGACCGGTACCGCGAGACTGAGCGGTACCGGGACTGCGACCGGTGTCAGGACGGGGTGCGGTACCGAGACTGGGATCGGTGCCGGGATCGGGACCGGCGTGACGGCGACCGTTGCCTGGACCGGGACCGGGTCCGAGGCTTGGAACGTTGCCCCTCTGCTCCGTCAGGGGTCTGGGGCCGCATCATTGCAGGCTTGCCCAACGATTTGACAGCCCGCACCGGCGGTGCCGGGGGCCGGAGGCTCGGTGCTTCTACGAGCTGAATAAGCTCTCTCACCGTCACAAATGTTTCAGGGGTGGACGGGAGATGTAGCTCTACTGCGGCCGGCGCCGGGGAGCAGGGAGGTACCGGACTCGACGGCTCTTGAGGTGCCGGAGTCAGCGGAACCGTGCACGGCTTGTGCACTACCACAGCCGGTGCCGGAGGTGGCTGGGTAGACTATCCCGAAGCTGTAGGTTTTGGAGCCGGGTGCGCCGTCTTCTGCTTCCTCTGGGGGGAGAGGGAACGGTGCCGGGACTTCGGTGCCGTCTGCGTGCCTTTAGGAGCCTCGGTACTGGGACGGCTCGGTGCCGCTGGTGCGCTGCGCGCCGAGGACGGTTTCGGCGGTGCCGGGGACGGAATGGGGGGCTGAAGTGCCGCCTCCGTAAGGAGCTGTTTAAGTCGCGAGTCCCGCTCCTTTCTTGTGCGCGGCTTGAATGCCGTGCAAATCGGGCACTTATCAGTCCTGTGCGATTCCCAGAGGCAGCGCAGGCAGGAATCGTGCGGGTCGCCGATGGGCATAGGCCGCTGACAAGCCGCACAGGGCTTAAGCCTTGGGCATGAGCCCGCACCGGTTGTGGAAGAAGAGGGGCTAACCCCTCTAATTCCCTACTATCACAACTATATACAACTATAACAACTAACTTATTTCAACTAATCTTAACTATTAAACTAAGTGAAACAACTATATACACTAAAGAGACAGAGAAACGCTAGGGATGTGGAGGACAGAGAGCACTCCACTGTTCCAACTGGCCGTCACAGGCGGTAAGAAGGAACTGAGGAGCGGACGGGCCGGCTGGGGTATATAACAGGCGCCATAACGGAGGCACTCCAGGGGGCGCCCAGCCGGCCCGCCGGAGTTGCTAGGGTAAAAATGTTCCGGAGAGCCGTGCACGCACGGCGCGCACACCTAACTGGAATGCATAGGAGCAATCACTCGAAGAAGAATAAGTGTGATTCTTGTAGAAGCATGTGTTCCTACTTGCAATTGCTTGCCTTGACTTCTGTATTCTGTACTTCTGTATTCTACACATCAAGTCTGATAACAAGAAACTATGATTCCAACCCAAATGCGTCAAGCAGCAATCTCTTCACAGCTTCCTCAACCCACAGTTAAGGAAATACACTAGCACAACCACAGTTTAGAGATCATTTCAATATGAAGATGAAATGAAACGATCTCCACAGCTGGTAAAAATAAGATTTTGGGTCTGGCAAGTCAGGTTAGCATCCTGCAGGGGACAGAAATAGCAAGATCTTCCTTTTTAAGCTGCTCTCCATAAGACTCACCACAGAGTTTGGCAAACATGCTGCCATAATCCTGCTGAGCTTTCCTACTGAAAAAAAAATAAACTAGCCAGGTGCACAAAACCATAACATCTGCTCAAAAACAACTATGCAAAGAGAACCTTAAGTGTGCAATTAATACCCATATTTAAAAATACAAGAGAAAGTAATATTTGAATAAATAATTAAATGAAAAATTAAAATATTTTACATTCAAACAGCTAATGAAAATTTAATACATTTTATGAACTAGAGGTAAAGAGGAAAGTTTATGTTTACTGATTAAGCATTTGGAACCATTTCCCCGTTGCAAGCTTCTAAGGGCCAAGGAGGCACTGCTAGCCCATTGTCAGGCAATTTGTCTGTGTTTTCCTCACAGGTCCCCAGAACCCTTCAGAATCATGCCCAATGAACCTTTTTATTAAATACAGAGAATATTTAAAAAAGTGTCACTGAATTGGTCTCAATGTACAATCCAGTAAGACAGCAGCATCATATTTTATAGAGTTTTAGAAAAGTTTATAAAACAAATGTCATTATTCGGGAACTGAAAGTAGGACTAATTAATTAGGAAATGAAGACAACATATTTAGTGGAACAAGGTTTTTTGTAGAAAGTTACTGCCATACTTTCAGAACCACCATTAATTTTGTAATCATCGGGAAAAATATTAGGAAAAGCAGACACTCACCTCATCTTTATAGTGTACTTCATCCACAGCATATTTCTTCCTGAAATATTCGGGAGGATGAATCCTTTAGAATACAATAAAAATACAATACTTGGTGTTAGCCATGTTATAAAATTAAATAGTTTAGGTTTTGAAAGATGACACAGTGCCCGGGTTATTAGCACAACAGTACCATCATAGATATAAACAAATCAAGAATAATAACGTTAATAAACACTGATGTTTCAGTACAATAGCTCATAACAAAATTTACTATGGCTACATTACTTTAAGGTTTTGACCTAGTCCATGTCCGAAACTTAGACTTCTTAGTCTTCTCCAATCTAAAATGTCCTGTATTCCCAGAGAAATCCTCCTTGTTAGAGTTGTGAATTGTGCCACACTCATTTGTGTCCAAATTTTCAAAAGGCGTGGAAACAACTTGGTGCAAGTGAGTTTTTCACTAACTGATGAGTCCTAGTGATGAATCAATAAGTAAGTTCTAAATCATGTCCCTTCCCACCCTCACCTGCAAAAGGAAAGACTAGTCCATTTTCACGCAGAAAGTAACCACCACAAATCAGATGTAAAATTTGTGGGAGGGTTTTTTGCCAGTCTAATAAATGGAGGAATTACTGATAACAGAAGAAAAACTTTTAAAATCACAATACTCCTTTAAGTGATCCTCCCCCATGGCCTCTTCTCATTAATGTTTGTGAGGTATAGAAAAATACATTATTTATCTTGCCTTCTTTTGCAGAAATTTTTAACATTTTATTTAAACATAACTCGAATTCTAGTCCCTTTCTATACTTAACGTTTTATAATTCTTTTACCTCAGAGGTCTTTGCATACTCTGCATTCATAGCAAGGTTTCTTTTCCCCTCATTCCTCAAATATTTGAGTAATTTAATATTCCAACAATGTTGGGAATAAACTTAACATTTATAATTTTGGCTCTATTTAACAGTTAAACCCTAACTATGGACCCAGTTAACTTATGGTCACTGTTGTTTAAGCTCCACTGCAGTGCCTCCAAATTATCATTTATGTCCTCCTGCATTGTTCAAAGCAAAGCTGAGAATTGTTCCTGATGATATGCAAGTAATTCCTATATTATGCTCACAAATGTGCTGGGTTTTATTCCTTTCATTTAGAACAATTTAAGTCAGAGTAGGTCAGATCCTATAGTATACTGGCTCTTCTATTTTTGAAAACTTTTTTTTGTCCTTTGATCAGTAAATTCTCCTTTACTATTGTGTGGTCTATGGGAAATTGCTGATAATTCACTCCCAAGGTATTCTCTCACATACTGTGAAACTTTCTTTTGAAGAGTGAGCTTCTCTTTCCTCTCTCTAATCTTTTCTAAAATCATCAATACTTAGTTCACTTTTTTCTGTTTTATTGTAGCAAAATGAAGTCACTGAAACAGGTCATATTTAAAATACCCCCACCCTCATCGGTTGGATTTAAATTATTCCAGGACAAATTTTCAGGATTATGTGCCACAGCTGCACTGCCTCCTGCTTCACTGCATTTAGACTCTGCTTGGTATAAGGAGTTGGCTCCTGTCTGGAACGTTTAAGGCTCTGCCTTAGTTACTTCTCCTTTCTCTGCCTTACTTCTCCCTTCTAGCTATTCTATACTCCACACTGAAGAGTGAAGTATCCTCACCTCTCCCCAAAATCAAGGCTCCCAATGGATTTTATGTGAGGAACTGCCCTGTTCTAAAGCAGAAAGACAGGTTCTAGGCAGACGCTCTACAGCAGTGGTGGGCAATCTGCGGCCTGCCACTTCCCGCTGCACCCACTGGCCAGGAACAGTAAACTGTGGCCATTGGAAGTTGCTCAGGGCCGTGCCTGTGGACAGTCAACGTCAGCAAAATGTGGCACATCAGGGTAATCTGATTGCGGTCCATGGGACAGGTTGCCCACCACTGCTCTACAGTAAAGCAAACTGCTGCTCCACACAAGAGACAGCAAAAATTCTCAGGGGGAAGTGGGGGCAAAGATGACTTTATGCCACCTAGCTGCTTAGCCTCTCCATGACTCTCCAGCTGAAGCCTTTTATATCCACGCCCATGCCAACTCCTCCAGTTTCTCCCTTGCCATTCTACATACTATTCCCTTCCTCCCCAAAAGTACTGCTATTCACTAAACTCCAACTCCTCCCCATTCCACCCACTACACATCTGGAATCCCAGCCAAGGAAATTCATGGCAGTGTAACTACATTGACCAAGTTACCCTGATGTAAACCCCTAATGTAGATGTGCTGCAAAGCAGGGGATCAGATTAATTCAGTAACATACTGAGGCAAGCGGCACTGGGGTAAACCCCTCTTGGTGCAGGAGCAGCACGGACACAGGGGTTATGCATCAGTGCCATTACATTGATACAGTTACATCGATGTAAATTTCCTTTACAGAGACAGGTTTTAGATTTCATTTTTGACTAACAAATGCAAAGGAAGTTAAAGTTATACACTGTCAAAATCACAGGGAATGACACTTCATAGGATGCTGACCAGCAGCATGTTACTTGCAATTAGATTTATTTTCAAATACATTTAAAATTTTATTTGTGTTGAGAAATACTCATCTTTGTAACTCTGAGGTAGCTAGGCTAAGCTAAGCATTTACTGTTTTCAGCTGTTTTGAAATACTGTTGTGGACTGCCAGTTTCAAACTTCGGCTCAATCGCTATAGAGCATTACAAGAAAAAAATGCAGCAAGTCATAAATTAATTAGAAGGATTACCTGAGTGGAAGATATGATTCCAGTACTATTGGATCTACTCTCCCCTAACCAATGACTAATAAAAGAAGAAATAACCTATTATGAAAGGATATTCAGAAGACTTTAGGTAAAAATATTTCTTTTGCCCAGGATTTTTAGAATCAGCAGCTAAGCAGGGATGGTAAGAACACATACAGGACAGTGTGCCCAACATAAGAAATTACCAGACTCCGTTCCATGTAATTCTATAGCTCACAGTCTAGACACTCTAGTAATTTGCACAATTCAGTTATTATTATTATTATTCAAAAGACATTTCAGCAGTTGACCTCAGGATATTTTAAAATAAATTGGGGGTCCTTTTAATGTGCCATCTGGATACTAAGCTTTTAGGGTGCACTTGGTTCATGTTTTCATGCTTTTTTTGACAACCATGAGGGCTAGAAACAACAGTTACTAATCTTTCATAACTATTGTTCTTTGAGATGTGTTGCTTATGTCCATTCCACATTAGGTCTATGTGCACTGTTGCTGGAGATTTTTCCCTCAGTGATATCTGTCGGGCCAGCTCTAGTACCCTCTTGTGCCATGAGCTTAGACACCAGTATTAGAGGCACCACCAGACACATAGCCTCTCAGTTCCTTCTTGCCAGCCAACTCCAACAGAAGGGTAGGAGGGTAGATCATGGAATGGACATGAGTAACACATCTCAAAGAACAGTTATAACATATTAGTAAACGTTTTTTTTCTTCAAGTGCTTGCTCATGTCCATTCCACATTAAGCAGCTAACAAGCAGTACCTCAGAAGGTGGGCTTAGAGTTCATGGACATGCTGACTGCAACACTGCCCTTCCAAACCTAGTGTTGTCTCGAGCCTGTTGGATGATGGTGTAGGTAAAGATATTCACCCATGACCAAGTTGTGACCCTGCAGATGTCTTGGATTGGAACTTGCATAAGGAACGCTGCTGAAGATGCCTGAGCTCTTGTGAAGTGAATGGTTATCATGGCCAGAGGTAGGACATTTGCCTGCTCATAACATGCCCAAATGCAGGAGGTTATCCAGGATGAGATCCTCTGGGCTGACACTGGAAGTCCTTTCATCCTTTCTGCTTCTGCTAAAGAGCTGCATGGATTTGTGAAAGGATTTAGTCCTAGAAGATGAGGGTACACCTAACATCCAATGAATGAAGCTGCTATTCTTCTGAGTTCTTGTGATGCTTCAGGAAGAAGACTGGCTGGAAAATGGCCTGGTTGCTAGGAAACTGCAAAACCACCTTTGGCAGGAAGGCAAGTAGACTTTATCCTTGAAGAAGATCATGTATGGTGGTAAGGGCCTTGATTTCAGAGTTATTTCTGGCTGAGGTGATCTCAACCAGGAAGAATCATAGAATATCAGGGTTGGAAGAGACCTCAGGAGGTCATCTAGTCCAACCCCCTCTTCAAAGCTGGGCTAATCCCCAGACAGATTTTTGCCCCAGATCTCTAAATGGTCCCCTCAAGGATTGAATTCACAACCCTGGGTTTAGAAGGCCAATGCTCAAACCACGCTCCCAACCTTCCAAGAGAGAAGCAGTAGAGGGCACAATGCTAGTGGTTTGAAGGGAGGACAAGTGAGCCTTGACAGAACCAGGTTTAAGTGCCACACGGGGGTGTGCACACAGGGGCATGCACGGGGGCACCCGCACCCCCAGTAATCATCTCCGCAACCACCCGCAACTTCTATCATAGCCCCCGATCTGTGATTCCCTCCCCCAAGCCCATCCTCCCCCATTTCTACCAGGGCGGGAGTTGGGCTGAGCACAGCTGAAGAGACATGCCTGGGAAAGGCACTGCAGCTAGTGCTCTCACTGAGCCCCACTAGATGGTGCCCAGAGCAGGGAAGCTGGGCTGGCTGCAGAGATCTGTGAAAGGGGGTGTGGGAAACCTGCTGAGTCCCATCCCTTCCTTGCCCACAGCCTCCAGTAAGTGTTTGGCGCCTGGGACAATGGGGGGCTGGGGTGATGGTTGGGGAGCCTGAGGAGGTAGCGGGAGTTGGTGGAACCCAGACTGTCAGTAAGTCCCTGGCCACTGTAAAGGCCTCTGGAGTGGACGGTACCCTCAATCTGCTGGTGCTGCAGTGGCTTCAGGTCTTCAGCAGAGCATACCACACCAGACTCAGTGCTCTGGGAGGAGTCGAGACCGTGAGTGGAAGAGTGGCCCAGCACAGGTTGCACTTCACTGACTTCACCATGTCTGTCTTTCTTCTGCACCGATGAGCACCCTCTGTCAGTGCACTGTTTTTTGTGCTTCTTCCTTGGCACTGGAGATAGGCAATGGTGGTGGGAAGTGCACGGTGTTAGAGGAGCACTTCATACCAAGGGCAAAGTGCTCGGTGCAGAATCAGAACAGCTTGGCTCGGAGGTTGGTCCGAGAGCCGCTTCCATTACGATAGCTTTCAGTCTTATCTCTCTATTCTTTTTTGTTCAGGCTTTAAAGTCCCAACAAATCTGACAACAGTCTCTCATGTAAGTTTCTCCCAAACATTTCAGACAACTGAAACATGGATCACTCACGGGCACAGATTTGCCACATGTAGCGCAAGGTTTGAACCCTGGAGACCAGGGCATGCTCAGCCCCAAAGGCAAAGAGAGCCCTGGGATGACAGGAGAGAGGGCGTTCTAACTATTTACACTAACATGATCTACAATATTATATATATATTATACACACACACACACACACCCCTATATTTGAAACTAATGAACTATGAAACAGAATACAAAATCACTGAAAAGAAGCCTTGCTAAAGCAAGAGAAGCTGTTTCAGCAGCCACCATGGGCGGGTTGAAGGAATTGAAAGGGTGGGTAGCTGGCAGTGCCCCTTATACCGGTGCATAAGCATGTGGCACCAGAGGGTGCTAGAGCCAGCCCGACAGATACTACTGAGGGGAAAATCTCCAGCAATGGTGCACGCAGCGCACACACACTAACATGGAATGGACATGAGCAAGCACTCAAAGAAAAACATATATTTTTTAATGAAAGCTCAGATTCTCATTCAATTTCTTTATTTCAGCAGCTGGAACTTTAAAACACAACAAATATCACGAGTTTCACACACACACACACAAAAAATCATTGTTCCGTGCAGAGGCTTCTGTATCGGCTGTGTAAATACTGCAGGATAAGGCACAAGGTGTTTGTAATGCTCACAACAACATCATCATCATCATACAGCTGAGCGGGGTCCATGTTCATCGTGCTATGGCGTCTGCGCAGGTAACCCAGGCTTATGAAAAAAGGCTTGGTTTGTTTGCCACTGACTTCAGGGAGGGAGGGACGGAGGTAAGTGCATCATGGGAGGCTAATGCCATCTTCTCATAATTACCCACGCAAATGTTTTGGTCCCATAATGCATTACAAGCCCAACCCAAAATTCCACTCAGCTACGTGCACTGTGAGACAGCTACCCACAGTGCAGTGCTCCGTGCGCCAATGCAAGCCCTGCTAATGAGGATGCACTCTGCCAACACAATGAGTATAGTGTGGACACACAACATTGACTTGCTTAAATTGGAGGCTCAATATCAACTTACTTGAAGTTGACTTAACTTTGTAGTGTAGACATGGCCTAAAGGGAAGAGAGGTGATGAGAAGGAGGGTTTTTGTGGTAAAGAAACTGGATACAAGTCATATCAGATCCTAAATTACAAGAAAGTACTTAAAAAAAAAAAGTCACACCCCAGTTTCCATCCCTGACAGCTCACTCACAAGAACTACCATCAGAAGAGTGGGTATAGCGAGCCAGCATTAGAAATTTGCTAGAATTCTAGCAGATAGATAGTATGCGGAATGACTAGACATTCATTTAATATAAATTTCAAGTTTTACTTGCTTCTATACTTCTCATCCAGCCCAACTAAATTCATAATTGTATGTGGGGTAGTGTTTAAATCAGTGGAGTAGGAATCAGTAACCCAGAGCTAAAGCCTGGCCCCACTGAAGTCAATGGGACTTTTGGCACTGGGGTGAGAAAGTCCATCCCATGACCCCTTGAAGTAGACATAACTTCTCTCTATTTTTCCATCAGGGAAATAGATCTAACAGTATATCTACAAATATACCACTAGATTTTGTTTATTGTTTCAGTTACTTTAAATAGTTGTATGGACATAACCAAATATCACAAACTTATCTTAGCAGTTCTATTAACTGTCCTGTGTTTTCTATCTTGAAACCCAATAAAACCTTGATTCCATTGATTAAAACTTCTTTAAAGCTACACTTGACTACATTGCACAATATTTCAAAACAACTTCAAATCTTAAGAGATTTAAGATATTTGATACTATCTTGCATGACCTTCTCATAAACAAACTAGGGAAATACAACCTAGATGGACTTACTCTAAGGTGGGTGCAGAACTGGTTGGAAAACAGTTCCCAGAGAATAGTTTCAGTGGTTCACAGTCAAGCTGGAAGGGCATATCAAGGGAGGTCCCTCAGGGATCGGTGCTGGAGTCGGTTCTGTTCATTATAGTCACCAATTATTTAAATAATGGCATAGAGAGTACACTTACAAAGTTTGAGGATGATACCAAGCTGGGTGGAGCCTCCAATTTAAGCAAGTGTTTTGGAGGATAGGATTAAAATTCAAAATGATCTGGACAAACTGGAGAAATGGTCTGAAGTAAACAGGATGAAATTCAATAAGGACAAATGCAAAGTACTTCACTTAGGAAGGAACAATGAACTGCACACATACAAAATGCAAATGACTGCCTAGGAAGGACAATTGCAGAAAGGGATATGGAGGTCATACTTAGGACCCTACCAAATTCATGGCCATGAAAAATGCATCATGGACCATGAAATCTGTTCTCCCCCGTGAAATCTGATCTTTTTTGTGTGCTTTTACCGTATACTATACAGATTTCACAGAGGAGACCAGCCTTTCTCAAATTGGGGGTCGGGACCCAAAAGGGAGTTGCGAGGGGGGGGTCACAAGGTTATTTTAAGGGGGTTGTGGTATTGTCACCCTTACTTCTGCACTGCTTTCAGATCTGGGTGGCTGCAGAGTGGCAGCTGGTAGCCAGGCACCCAGCTCTGAAGGCAGTCCCTGCCAGCAGCAGCGCAGATATAAGGGTAGCAATACCGTACCATGCCATCCTTGCTTCTGCGCTGCTGCTGACGGCTGTGCTGCCTTCAGAGCTGGGCTCCTGGCCAGCAGTCACTGCTCTCCAGCTGCCCAGCTCTGAAGGCAGCACCATTGCCGGCAGAAGCACAGAAGTATGGGTAGCAGTACCTGATCGCCCCTTAGAAACTCCTTTATGAGTCAGGACCCCATAAAACAACACCATGAAATTTCAGATTTAAATAGCTGACACCATGAAATTTAAGATTTTTTAAATCCTATAACCATGAAATTGACCAAAATGGATGGTAAATTTGGTAGGACCCTAACCATAATGAATCACAAGCTAATTAATATGAGTCAAGAGTGCAACACTGTTGCAAAAAAGCAAATATTCTGGGACCTATTAGCAGGAGTGTTGTAAAGCAAGACAAGAAGTAATTCTTCTGCTCTATTCCACCCTGATAAGGCCTCAGCTGGAGTACTGTGTCCAGTTCAGGGAGCTACATTTTGGGAAAGATGTGAACAAATTGGAGAAATTTCAGAGTAGAGCAACAAAAATGATTCAAGTTCTAGAAAACATGAGCTGTGAGGAAATATTGAAGGAAAAAAAGGGGGGGTTGTTTAATCTGGAGAAGAGAAGATGGGGGGGGAGAAGGGGGACATGATAACAGTTTTCAAGTCCATAAAAGGTTGTTACAAGGAGGAGGGAGAAAAACTGTTCTCCTTAACCTTTGAGGATAGGACAAGAAGCAGTGGGCTCGAATTGCAGCAAGGGAGGTTTAGGTTGGACATTTGAAAAAAAATCCTAGGCCAATTAATTGCCTAGAGAGGTTGTGGAATCTCCATCATTGGAGATTTTTAAGACCAGGTTAGACAAACACCTGTCAGCGATGGTCTAGATAATACTTAGTCCTGCCATGAGTGCAGGGGACTGGACTAGAAGACCTTGGGAGGTCTGTTCCAGTCCTATGATTCTATAAAGATTTGAAATTACCATAAGAACTCCATTAAACTTTTCATTTTACTTTAAAGTACTTTATGGCAAGAGTATAATAATGCAAACATGATGAAATAGTGTTTTAGTTTTCAGAACTCCAGTCAAGAGAGCTACGTATAATAAAATGCATCCAAATTACAAGTGATCAATGCTAAATTAAAAGTTGTGAGCAGAATTTATGAGATGACAACTGTTGTTGAATGAAATGCATGTATCTAAGCCAATTTCTAATATTTTGATACCTTTTATACTGATTTTTTTTTCTTGGATCTGTAAACATTGTTCCTACCAACCGTCAATATGTAATCAGTTATTCCTACTGGTGGAATATGTAACTTTTCACATTAATCTTTTTAATTTTTTAGGACATTTTTCTTTTCTATTTTTTCGTTGGATCTATTTTCGGTGGAACTCACTTTTTTTTTGGCATAAGCCCTTGTGTTGAATCTCACTTTTATCAAACAATAATAGGAGTATTATGAAAAACAATTACTTTTCTGGTTGAAAAAAATTGTTTACATCTATCAAGATACTTTTCAGTTACCGAAAGTTGAAGAAATATAGTCTGTAGTCAATTTCAAATGCTTTCTGCCTAAACAGAGGCTTAATTTAAAAAACTGGAAAGTCATAAGTTCCCTTTGTGACATTTTAAAATTTTATTTTTTAAAAAGGGCAGAGATAAAAAAGTTGGAATAGTAGTTAATTTTTCAAGGTTTTTTAATGTTAATTACTGAAAAGTCATTTAAATGTCACCTTGTCAGCAAAGTATGCCCAGGCACCCTACAATAAAAGTCAGCTATAAAAGTAGCTCAGCAGCAGGCTGAATTAAAGAAATCTTAAATCTGATATTACGGACAGAGTAGAGAGTTTGTAATTACTCACATTTTCCTTTCTTAATATGTTAAGACTAACAACATGGATACCATTTAGCAATGCATTTAGCACTTGTTATTGTCTAAATATTATTTTAGTAATATTGTGAATCTCTTTTGTAACTCAAATCAGGATACATCTGTACATGCATCTTCAATATAGACTCATGGCCATTATTTTTCCTCGTTTCAGATAAACAACAGCCACTGAGGGAACTGGGTACAACAGCATATCCTGGACAGAATGACAACTATAATATACTGTAGTATATCTGGCAAATGTGTTTATCCAAAAGTTTTCCCCATATAATTGGAATATTTATTCCAATGGTGGCTCTGTGGACATTGTTGCCTGTAACATGCACAACTCCACTGACATCTGTAGGAAATGCTCCAGCAAATACAGCCAATAGAGTATGGCATAAGAACCAAGGCCACCTTTGAACCTAGAGACACCTTTCACACATAGAACAAGGAGATGAATGAATACTGAAAAGCTAACTGCACAGAGCATTTATTTTATTTTGTTATTGCATATTAAGAGATAGAATATATTTTCCTTAATAGCGGTTACACATAAATGTTACCCTTCTGCACTCTTATTAAAAATGTAACAGCCATCTACGGTTTGCATCACTACACAATATTGTATTAGTCTGTTGAAGCCCACTGATTCTGCAATGTCTAAGTAAAATGCCATTCAGTTACAAAGTGGTGCAAAAGACTCAATGTGGACTTTCTTGCTTTTGTCAGTTTGTCCTATGTTATTTTCACATACATTTTTCATTTCACATAATGAGACTTGCAATAGGATTTCTATGGAATGATAAACACTGACAGTTCACTTTCACCTTCATGGTATGCTATCTTTTGCCTTAAGCTAACCCCCAAACCCATTCAGTTGCATTCAACACCTCCTCCTAGTTATGTTCTCTTTTATTCAGCTTATTTAACTATGTAGATGGATGAGAAACATCAGAAACCTAACAAATAATTTAATTTCTATATTTATTTTTCCAGTATAGGAAGAATCAATCCAACATTTTTGGAAAGTATAATTTACAGGTCAAAGAGACTTGATATGAGAAAGTAAATTTATATCTAAGTTATGTATGACTAACATGTACTATAACCAATCATGACATTGTTTGATGGTTACACGGAACTCTGTGGTGTATTTTACACCGTGGCTTGTTTGTACATTGCAATTATGCAAAAAGGTCTTGCCTCACTGCTACATCCCAAAAGAAAGTAAGAATTATAAACACTATGTATTAAAGCAAGCTCAAAATATTAGACAATGGGTCTCCTGTGAAAGGAAGACACTAAATTAATATCATGCAGTGTAGACAACAATGAAGTATTCCAGGCTATCTGACCACCTACATGCTATTAATGAATATATAATAGGGCCGAAAACGACTCAGCTGCAATTTCCAAAAGCTGAAGTCTGCCTTCAGTTAAAAATACCATTGTGATTCATTCAATTTACTTTTAAAAGGATCAGTAATACCTTCTAAATGAAAGTCAGCAACCATTTTGAGATTCTATTAGTATATGTCAGGGAGAAAGACAATAAGTTCTGAAAGGAGGCAAGACATGCCATACTAAAGAGTGTTTAATACGATTAAAATGTAGACCCATACGCTTTGTCCATTTACTTACTGTGTTAGCTTTAGGCTCCAAACCCCTTGTAATAACATCTCTTTTTAACAACATACAAGTGGTAATTATAAAAAAGATTTAACAAAGCTGGAGAAAAAAAAACAAAGTAGATGAATATGAAAGAGGCTACATAGTAAAACAAAGTCTAAAGGAACAGGGCTATGCACGATGCTTCTCAGAGTAAAGAAATCCAAAAACAGTTCCTTGAAAGATCCTGCACCTATTATGTTCTCGATTACGTGAGAAGTTATTGACGCTCTTATCCCTTTAATGAGAACAAGGGAATTCTGAAAGCTTTGAGAGAGTAGAGCTAAAGCCAGCAAGCTGTACGGTCAAGAGTATTTCTTCTTTAAGGAAAAAAAATATTTATATGCAACAGTATCACTTCCTCCATTCCAAATTAACTTTCAAGTTCAGAGCAAGAGATTTAACCCACTAGATTCTAGTAAAGAGTATATGAATATGTGAGTCTACTTAACGTATCTTTACACAGCACAAATTCGCCCAGTAACTAGAAAATCACTAAACAAAACAGGTCACGCAGTAATCCCTCTTCCCACCTTTCAAAATTTACGCACATGCATGCAAACACGCACATAAATGAGCTCAGGATGCAAAGTGGACAAGAATAGCTCCTAAAATTAGGCCCCAAAGGGCAAAACCAAAAAGTGATCTCTCATCCCTAATATAGAATGATCTTAAAACTAAGAAATTACAGTGAGATTGTATACAAAGAATAAGAACCTTGCCAATAATTGACAAACTGAACAGAAAACATCAACAACCATACAGAAATGGAGTAAGAGATGAGATGCAACAGGGACATTTTAATGCTGTCAAGAAACTCACCCCTCATTACAATAGCATCAGGTTAACAGATGGCGAAGTGTTAACAAAACAAGAGGTTGTCAAGAACTGCTAGAAGGAACACAGGAGGCTTTACGAGACACCAACAGATGTTCCTGGCTCTGTCAAAAATAACACACTCACCTATGCATCAAAAAAAGGAATTTTACCTTTACAGAAAAGGTGTGGGGGAGGAGAAAACTAGATATGGAATATAAAATAGCCCAAATGGGCTTGACAGTACCATGAGTTGGTACCCATTTCCCAATTTCGTCAGGTTTCGGTGCCAGGAGAAAAAAAAAGTCTCTTGCATACAAGTATGCAGCTACACTCTGTTGCTTTTGATGGATTTCAAGAGTAAGATGGATTTTTGAGAAGCCATTAACCAAGCAGAATTTAAAAAGGAATTGAACTGAAGGTCAAATGTTCAACCTGATGTGTTTGTTTGAAAAAGGCAAAGTAATCGAATCTGCAACTTTAGCCAAGTCTTCTAGATTACTGGAGTGGTTGAGCCCACTCATATGCAAGAGGAGATGATACAAGATGCAGGACTCCCTAAATACATAGATTACTTAAAAACAATACAATTCTATAAACAATTTCTGGGCTCTGTTAGCCTGTAGTGCTCAGGGAATTAGAAATAATGCATTAAGGACTATTTCACACCTCAGACTACAATTCTGTCTGGTCCTGACAGTGACCAAACACTATAATGTGATTAGTATCAGAGGGGTAGCCGTGTTAGTCTGGATCTGTAAAAGCAGCAAAGAATCCTGTGGCACCTTATAGACTAACAGACTGTTAGTCTATAAGGTGCCACAGGATTCTTTGCTGCTTATAATGTGATTGTTCATCTGGCGCAAGTCAAATTGGCAGTCTCAATACTGTTCCTACTAGACTCTTCACATCACAAGAGTATCATCATAAATTGCACTCTTGGACTAAATATATATGAAGCCTGAACTACCCTCTTACTGCTAGAGTTGGTGCCTCCACTACACATAGAAGCACATTGGCAGGGTAGCCTTCAGAAGCTTGCACTGTTGTGCCCAAATTGTGCCACTTTGAGAATAAAGGATTTTACTGTACTGAGTTGGCAGTCGTGCAACTATACAAGTACTACACTGAAAATATATCTTTTAATTTCTCAGTTCCAGGATATTTATGAAAGCCAGGATCTCAGAACTGCATGTAGTTTAATAATGTTCAATTAATGCACATTAGAGAGCTGTAGAAGACAGAACATTAAAAATTATAATAATAATTGAACAAGATTGGCAAACAGGCACAATTTTGAGAAAAAGTGCCATCTTAACAGTGCTACAAGCATGGTATTAAGAGACTTTTGACTTGTTTGAGCTCTGTATTTGATGGATTTTAAAAAACAGCTATACATTGAAGATATTTTCTGGATTTTATTTAGAAAAAAATTCCACCACAAAACCAAAACCACTGTTTTGGCATGTCCTCTCCAGAGTGCATTGCAGCAGTTTCAAGTATTGTCAGAACACACATCTGTCATCTTCAGTTGTGCTAGTATACAAAGAAATAGCATTCTGTACTTTTGTAGTGATTTTCAGAGGTTTTCAAAGAGCTCTTAAAGGAGTGGGTCTCATTTCCCCTTCATACAATAAGAAAACAAAGGCACAAAGAAGTTAAAATAACTTGCCCAAGGCCACACAATGAGTCATTGAGCAGAGAATAAGAACAGAATTTAGACCAACCCAATGCCTTATCTACTGGCCCACGCTCTCACTCTGACAAACAGATGAGGTTTGAGAATTTCTGATATATAAGCAACAGGGTCGGGGGAAGGGGAGTTCAGAAGAGGTTCAAAACTCTAAAATTACAAGAGCTGAAGTGGGGACACCATGGAATGTAGTGTCCTAAAAGAATTCTACTGCACTATTACACACATTGGATCTCATCTGCTTTTCCATTCTCGGTTTGCCTCTGTGTGTTCTTCACCCCCACAACCAACCTACCAGGCAGATTTTTCCCTGTTCATTCACATTACAATGTCTTCTCTCACCTTGCAATGTTCACTTTGTAAAAGTTACGGTTGTCACAGCTTGGGGCAACTGTACCTGCATTTCCCTTCAGTGGCCTAGAAAAGGCTCCAGCTCTCCAGCTGTTACCTCCCTTGGGTGGACACACACGAGTCATTTGATTCTTACCAGGGTATATCCAGGATGCACAGTTCCCTGCCTTCACTGTGTATTTCCCAGCAAAAACAATCTGCTGAAATAGGCCTGCTTGCTTTCTCTTCAGAGACTGATAATAGAGTGATTGCTAAAGGTAAGTTACTACACAGACTTTCTACTCAAGCCTACTTTATTCTTAATGTAAAAATCACTATTGAGAAACCACATTAAAAAAACCAACAATAAAATAGCCTATATGCATACTAATAAGCTTACCAGATATCACTCCACCCTAGGGGTTTCTTCGTGGATTACAAATTCATCCAAGCTTCCACTTACAATAGGGTGACCAGATAGCAAATGTGAAAAATCGGGATGGGGGGGTAACAGGAGCCTATATAAGAAAAAGACCCAAAAATCGGGACTGTCCCTATAAAATCGGGACATCTGGTCACCCTAACTTACAACAAGCACACAGTCTTATGAGGCCTCAATAGGCCAACTCCATGGACCAAGGGTGCTGTCTGTTTGCTGGATCAGGAAGAAGGCCCCGAGTCAGTTTAAAACCCAGGCTTCTATTCAAAAGGCTTTTTTGGTCTTTTGGTCTCTGGAGATGGTGCAGAATCTTTCTGGAGCACTCATGTAAAATCCCCTCTGGGCATTTGTTTGACCGCAACTGACCTTCCAGATAACAGCTTTTGAATCTTTGAACAAAAACAGATGGCATGCCTGCTCAAAAGAAAACTAGGACTTGGGGATACTGCTGAGATGTGATTAGGAGCTTATTGCACTGTACTATATATTCCTGGTAGTATTTATAAAGTTAACATATAAAATAAATGCTTGGTGGGTTTAAAAACATTCTCTTGGCACCAGAGGCCTGTATAATACAAACCTATGCAAGAAATTCAACTTTCTGTTGTGGTGGATTAAATCATAGCACAATATTAAAAAAACCTCCAGTGCAAACACCATTAAGTAGATTTAGTTACTTTGGGGTTAAATTCATTCTCCTCCACATCTGAATCTGAAGAAGAGAGCTTTAACATTTACTAAAATTGCATATTCAGGTATTTCTACATGCTCTTAGAACTTGTAAATTCAGTGTATATCTGGCAAGTCTTGCTCATGCAAGCAGGCTCACCAAAGTTAGTGATGGAAAAATAATGACAAAGTTGCAGTTACCAACCTTTTTCAATTAGAAATATATAAACAAAGATGTTTAAACAATTAGTAGGGAAGGAAAGCCCTGTACAAATAACTATTGATTACAAAAACTGATAAAGAGATACTTGGAAAATGTGAGCATGTAATGTGGACTGGCAGACTTGTACATAGCTGGCATATTAAGAAAGACAGCCAATGAAATTCCTGTACCACTGACAATTTTTGAGAAGTCAGAGAACTAGGAAGGTACTTGCAGATTAGAGAAATGCAATTATTATCAAATGTGGCAAGAGCAAACCTGACAATTATCATAATCTAAGTCAAGTGAACTACTGGAACAAAGGTATGGAAGGCAGGTGTAGAAATTACTACACTTAGGGAGAAGAATAGAATAATAAGGAATAAGCAGCATGAGAATTTACACAGAACAAATCTTGCCAGACAAATGTGATTGCTTTTCTGGACAGTCCCAAACACAATCCATTTTAGGGAGAAAGTTAGAAACGTAATGCTGAAAGAGACCCAGGGGTGAGCCAGCAATTTAGTTTGGAATGCAATACCAAAATACACACAGAGAGTACTACATTACAGAGGCGGCCACAGTCTGCATAAAGCATTGATATGAGCATACCTGAAAAACTGTATTCTGTTTGAAAAACTTATTCAAAGAAGAGGAGCAATGGTCACCTTTAAAGCCACTGAACACCTATCTGTTGAAAGAGCTAAGGGAGGCAGCTTAGTTTGCACAGTGCCTGCTTACTGTAAGCTTTGCCTTGTTGAAGCCAGAACCTAAGATTGCACTGGAAATAACGGAGTTAAACAGTGATTGAAATGAGTACTACATGGCATAAGAAGATAAACGTGCAACACCAATTTTCCAGGGAGGTTACTCATTTACCATACTGCATGTCATTTAACAGGAGAAGCACAGTCAACTCATGCCACACAAGACAACAATCTCCACCCTAGAAAGAAACATCATTTGAGAAAGCGATACCACAGCTCTATATTATAATTACAATCCCCACACACAAACCCACAGTAAGAGTGAGGCAGTGCAGTCTTGACAGGACTTGGAGATCTGAATCCTAATCTCCAATCTTCCACTTACCCACTGTTTGGCTACCTGACCTGCCATTTTCAGAAGTGGCCGTACGTGTTTAGCATTTCTGAAAAAATCAGCCGCAAGCTGTCTCAAGTTCAGCACCCAAAACCATAGGCTGAATTTGGCTTTAACCTGTTAGGCAATGCTGAAAGTGACAAAGTGATGCGCTCATTACGGTGTTGGATTAACATTTGTACCATGCTATGAAGATAAAACTTTTATATAAGTGTTCATTCACAAATAATATTTGTGCTGTAAGGTAGCTACCAGTCAAGCGTAGCTTCTCCATGAAGATGTTACTTAAAATGGAATGCAGAGTTAGATTAATGCCTCCACTGCTAAGCAACCCAATGATGTTTCAGTTTCTAAAAACATATGAAACTGTGTATAAATATTTGCTCAGTCCCCATTTAATATACATTTCTTCAATTAAAATAAAGCATGAAAGAGTTAAAGTATTTTTATTTTCACTAAAAACTGTTCTTTATATGGCAAGGCAATTAAGTTATTTTGGCATGTGCTGCACATAAAGCAGCTGTTGTACAGTATGTTTCACTTTACAAAATATCTTTAATCAGTGCAGTGACTAGTTCTGTCATTTATAATTAAGGCAAGGAAAATGGCAGGTGCAGCATTAATTAGTAAAATTGAAGTCTCTGCAAGATATGCAGTCATACTAACTTAATCCTCTCTAAGTATAAAAACAAAACATGCTAATGGCTTTGCATCACATAATCTTGGAAACACACTAGCATTTTTTAAGTAATGTATTTCCATTTTTGTAACCCATATATATTTTTCTTGACTTTATTAAATATCTTGCTAGGAAAATGAGAAGAGGAGGAACAGATACTTCTCAAAAGCAAGACATTTCTCTAAAACATACTAGAAGAATTTCTCTGCCATCCAAACACCAAGAAGGAGGTTGAATCAAAAGTATTATATAAAATGGCTCTCCTTGGTTGATGCCCAGAACAGATCCTTCAGCCAAGGAAGAGCCCATCTAAACACTAGGGAAACTGCTCATACTCAGTTCCCATATTATTAAGAGCCTAACTGCCATATAAATAGTACTATCACTTTAAGATCTGCAGTGGACCCATAAATCCTATAGGAACCCTCAAAAGAACAAGACGATCCTGTAGCTGTCATCTTGGAATTATTCCTTATGAAAAATGTTCCCTGCCCACTTTTGCAGTCATGAGATATTTGAACACATCAAAAATCAAAGTATTTCTTCAGTTCATATAATCACAGAATCATAAATATAGGGCTGGAAGGGACCTGGGGAAATCATCAGTCCAGCCCCCTATGTTGAGGCAGGATCAAGTAAACCTAGACAGTCTCTGACAGGTGTTTATCAAACCTGTACTTTAAACAAAAAACAAACAAACAAACAAAACAAAAAAACCTTCCGTGATGGTGATTCCACAACCTCCTTTGGAAGCCAGAGCTTAACTACACTTATAGTTAGAAAGCTTTTCCTAATATCTAACCTAAATCTCCCTTGCTGCAGATTAAGTCTTTTGCTTCTTGTCCTGCCTTCAGTAGACATGCAGAACAAATTGATCACGGTCCTCTTTATAACAAAGCTTAACATATTTGAAGCTCTAATTACCTTTCATGTTAAGCTTGACTACTCTCACTTGGATAACTTTATCTCCACCATCCAATTGATACTTGAGCATTGTGTTCGGTCTCCTCAAGTTTTCAAGCTCATTAAACTGAACTCTACTAGTCCCCACCTCCTGCCTTCATTATATACTAGTTGCTGTATTTTAACTCTGCCTCATATGGGGTTAAGTCTCCATTAGAGCTTTGTATCATCACTTCAACAGTTAATTGATATTGCATTAGCAGTCAGAAAGCTCACTGGCTTAAAGATAAGCAAAACAGTCAATGAAAAAAACCTGCAGCTGGTGAGGTCAAGCTTGCAATAGTCATGATCATATTTGTAATCCAACACTCCATCCATCTGTAAGCAAATTCTCTCTGTGACACACTGTCTTTGGCCAAAATAAGATCATAAAATAAAAAAGTTCAGTAGACCCATTTTTGAAAGATGCACAAGAAAAAGGTTAACTTCCCCACTGGCCAATCTGCAGAATGTACTTAACCGCTCTCCATACATGTAATTGTGTGTGTTTCCTTAGATGTGCAGCAAAAAGGAAATTTAATTGCCTCAAAAATGAGATAGAACTACAGAAAATCAACAGTTAAACAGGATCTTACAAACAACTGATAACAACCCTTTAACATTTATACAGAGAACTCTTAAGACTCACTCATGCTGCTGTTTGTATCAAGACAAATGCATAGAGAAAACTTCCCACATCTACCTTATATAAAAATAAAAAACAATGCAACAAATAAATTAAAAGCCTTTTGCATTATGAACTGGGAGACTAGATGCTACAGACACATCTAAGACTGCAGAATACTGTACAACAAGGATAAAAGCAATTTGCATTGCTCTGATGTTAAATAACAGTTTCCTTAGTGGGTTGATAGTACCTTTTGCATCTGCGTGCAAGAGAACTTCCAGGGCTAACCATGTTAGATAAATAAAAATGGGATGGAAGGCAAACTAATTTGCTGTTTTTCTTTCAATACTAATTTTGACTTAAAATTGAGTCTTCAAGGGAGGAACTAAACCTCAGCACAGTGCGGTACCTCCTGCCAACTAGCTTACGAAGCAGGATGTCTGACTCACAAATGAGTCATTCATCCATCTTTCTGACAAGTAGTAAAGGTACATGACAGTGGCTGGCAAAACAAAACAAGAATCAAACAAAGGGATTCAGTAAGGATAGGGAGAGGAGCCTGGAAAACAGAAAGATACCAGTGATGATAAAATTATTCTAAAATACATTGCAAGGAGAGAATTACAAAATTTGGTTTTACCAAAATCTTTGATGTAAGAAACCTATCATTCATTAAACAAATTGATGATGAATGCCTCACAACATTAGACTGAGAAGGCTATAATATGTACATTACAAAGGAATAACACTTGATGGGGAAATACCACATGACAAGATGGATACTGGATAAATTTAGAAGGCTTTTCTTTCAGATCAGACATTCATGATCAGTGTGGGCAGCTAACATTATATCTCAACTAGCATAAAAGAACCAAGGAGGAGGTAGTAAAGCTTTATCTACAAACAGGCAAATAGCCTACACTGGGAATAGAGTTTATGGTGTACATGTGGGAGTTAAGTAGCATTTACACTTTGCCAGACAGGTGCGCCTTTTCTACTAGAACATTTCCGATAGTAATATTCCACTCTAAAGTGATCATAAACAATTTCAGTTCCAAGGTAGCTTAAAAGACAATAATAGTCACATAATCTCTCTCAGAAAACAGCAGACATGCCCTGCCATATGGTCTATCTAACAGTTCAGTGCATGGGATTGGCTGCAACCGTATTCCTCAAAATTAGCATTAAAATAAAGGTAATAGCTTCAGTTAGAAATAATCCAATTTGAGATCACAACAAAATTAGAAACAGTCAGATTCTGAAATGTTGTAGGGGCCAAAAACTTTATAACTTACTAGACACAGGATAAATATAATTAAGATTCTGAAAAAGTAAATGACTATGAAAAGAACCACTTTCTCAAGGGCTCAGGTATTGAGCAATGTTCACTATAAAAGTGAACTAAAACAACAGGATCTGGAAAGAGAATTGCTTATGTCCTACAAGAAAGAGCTACAAACTTAATCTTCTAACCGTGCGGTGCTTAAGACACTGGTCTGGGACACAGAAGACGGAGGTTCAGCTCCGCTAGAGAACTCCTTTTCTGACTTTGACCCTGCAAAAACTTACTCACGGGCTTAAAGTGATGGACATGTGTAACTCCATGGACTACCAAGGGCCAAACATGCAAGTAAAATTAAGCATATTCTCTTTCTGTGCCTTAGTAAAATGAGTTTAAATATTTCCCTACCTCACAAGGATGTTGTGAGGATAAGTTCATTCATGTTTGAGCTGATCAGATGTATGGGGATAGTCTCCAGGCCAGAACCTCAAAGCATTGAAAACTGAAGTTTTTTAAATAAAGCACTATATACACCTATGAGCCTTCTACTGTAGATGAACACCTATTTGCAACTAAGCATTGTGAATAATGTGGGAAGTAGCTGCATTAACCATCATGCGTGCTCTATACAGATTTCTATACATCTGTGGGTTTGATGGATTAGGTTGCTAGTTAAGGGTTTAAAAAAAAAAATCAAACCTTTTGGGTTGCAGAAACCAAATGAATGACTGCAGATAACCTTATTTGATTGGTGCCCAAATGGACAATACTTTGAATCTACTATTGCGAGACCACAGCCTATCCCTTCTGAAGAAATATATAAACCGTTTTGCCCGGGCATAGGGTCCCAAGTCAGATCTTTGGAACAGATAAAGTCAGCCTGTGAGTTGAGGAGAGACACTCACTGAACTGGGGAAGTCAGATTCTCAAGGTGGCAGGAGTTGCAGGGGGCATCCTGTCTCCCCTAACCCCAAAGCTGGGGGGAGCCTGGGCTAAAGAGAACCTACCTAAACTGGCAAGGAAAGGTTGGGTTTAGGTAAGAAATACACATATAGGGTTTAATTGTTATAACCCTGCTTCTCTCTGCTTAAGTTGGTCTATGAACCAATAAATCATATTTGTTTTTGAAGACACTGTCCTGAATCACTGCTAAAGTTTACCCTGGGAGCTTGTGACCCAAATCCAGCTGGGCCAGCTGAGGTAGATACAGTGGTAAATGGAGTTGTAGCCTTGTGACACAGTCTAAAGCCAGGTGAATTGGGGGTTGCACTCAATAGTGTAGGTGTACGCCTGTCACTTGGAAGAAGTGCCCATAGTGTGGGTGGGTGGGTTGGAAATCACAAGTACAGCTCATCCCTGAACCATAACAAGCACATTTTGGGAAACTAAGATTCAGAAGATTGAAACAGGATATGGATCTGAAGAGGGAAAACTGATTAAGAAGTAAACAAAATACAAGAGTTCTTGATTCTTTAATATGCAAAAATCCTTGTTAAGTAAGAATCCAAGTGCCTAGATGATTTTGTGAGCGGATGAAGCATCAGTTTAGGATTTGATCCAAGGAGAAGGGCTTGTTTGCAAATCTGGGCATTAGCAATTTCAGCATCCACACACTTCCAGCACTCTGTTCATAAGCCTACAGGTTTTATAACACCCAAGTCACTTTAGCAAAGTTTGCAAAAGGTTTACCAAAAAAGTACTGAATAGTAATATGCCAGAGCACAAGCTTTCTGGCTGGATGTGATTTATTCAATAATGCAGAGTTAATGGAAGGTCTTGAGGGCTTAAGTTGAGAATCAGGTTTAAAAGAGGGAAAAGGAAGACTTAAAAAAGAAGTCTCCTGCCTCCTGGCTTACAAGATTCAAAAAATAATTGGACATTTATACAGATATCCAGAATTGTCGTCATTGATTACAACAGTTTTGGAAGGGATATCAAACCTGATGTTTCAAGTCTTAAACCAAGCTCATATTATTAGATATTGGGATAAAACCTAATTTGAAGGGTAGATTAACCCACACCTGTTCAGTGAGGGGTTCTTACACTTTTCTTTGAGGCATCTGGCACCAGCCATTGTCAGAGACAGAATACTGGATTAGATGGATCTCGGGTCTGACAAATCCTATGTTCCCAATGGCGAGACAGCCTCAGGAGAATGGAGAAAAACCATTGCAAGGGTGCAGATTCATTCATCAATCTCCTGCTTTACAACTGATGGGAATTGTTACCAGAATTTACCCATCAGAAAGTGCATATATGCATACATTAAGCAGCATGAATGTACACACAAACTACCGAGTTAGTTCTATAATTTGGTAAAATGCCTTGCTATTGATATATTTTGTTATAATTTTCTTAAATATCAGGGCATGGGGGAAGGGGAGAGGAGGGCTGCACCATAACCCTTAAAAATAAAGAACTTGTTCCCTAACAGAGTTTTGGAAGAATCATTTTAAACCAACTTGAAAACTACACCACCACCAACTATCAATTTAAAAACACAATCCTGAATTTCTTAAGTTAACGAGAGATACAGATGTTCAATAAATTCAAGATGAGGCCTTTAATAAGACACAAATTTAATCTGCTCTAATAATACTTGAGGGTCCAAGTCTCAATGCTGTACCAGGCAGAAGGTGCTCAGTGCTTCACAGGATCCGGTTACTTGGGTACTTTATTTATACAGGCAGCATCATGATATTTTCATTTGGTTTTATTTTGTTCTTACATTAATTGATTGAAGTGCAAGCAGGTCAAGTGATTTACCAAAGGTCACATGGCATGTCAGTGGCTCAACCAGGATTATCAGAGATTGGAACAATAAGAGTTTAAACAAATGTACAATCAATATAAAATCCTAAGTGATCTTTTGATTAAATATATGATGAGAATGTACATAAAATGAGCTGCAGTCAGCTTAGTTCAGTTCTTGTAAAATCTAGTGAATGCTTCATAGACTATCCCATAACAAAAATGTCAGTTGCTAGCAGTCTCAGCAGGGAATCCAAGAACTGAGCGGGGTAACGAAGACTGAACTTTCTTCTTACCAAGTCAGGGTTGAGGTAAAGTGACAGGGCAGCCTAAGAAAGCTTGCTGTACAGTTTTCCTTGTTCTGTGTTTAAACAGAAGATTTCAAATCTCCACTGTGGTTAATACAGCACCTTTCACTACCATTAAAGCCACTTTAAGAAATGAAATATCAACTGATTACATTATGCACACAGTTAACAGCCAGATACATCAGAATTGTAAAATAAGTGGCTACATTAAAAAAGATGTCTTACTTTCCCATCCAAACTGCATAGCTTTCAGGGAGCTTGGGGACAAAGACAATGGATTTTCCAGTATCAACATCAATTGCTCCATAGCAGTCTGGTTCAGTTACTCCAAAAGTCCAATGAAAATAAGATTCCTATATAAATAAATCAAATATCATTACTTTATTCCTCAATAGCCCCACCCCCAAAATACTAATACAATACACTAGCATACTAACAGTTAACTAATATTAACTCCTATTTCTCTGGGCTTGAATAAGAACATATTTGTTTTGTGCATCACAATGTTTGTAGATTTTGTGATAATTTAGATCGGATTTCATTTCACGGTGATACAAACCTTACTTTGAGGTACTGGCAAGATCCAGGAACTAACAATTATTTCTTATATAGCATGTTATTGTATAAAATAGATTCTTCCTTAAGGCTTACAATCTCAAACAAGATAAAAGAATAGCAAGAAGAAACAGCCAGTCAGAGAAAGAAGAGGGTAAGACAAGAGAAAAGCCTATGGGCACATTGTGCCTGTGAGTCACAGCCCTAAATTGCAGCAGAGTATGGACAAATTAGAGGGGAGAAGAGTGAGTTCCTTCAGAGAGGAAGAAGCTGCAATAAAAAAAATGGTACGAGATTATCAAGACCTGAAATCAAGGGATATTTTGCATTGGGAACAGAAAGGAATGGACAAAACTCAAAGTTGAGGCAGAGATAGAACAACAAAATTTGACAAGGGTGGGTTGGTGAGGCAGAGGCAAGAGAGATTGGAGAATAAGCCTCCATAGATTGTGTGTCATTCTCCCCTAGATACCAGACAGAATGTATTAAGCAGCCTGCTGTCACAGAAGATAAAATCTAATTTTTCCACCTCCTTTCTTCAAAACGTAAAAATTCAGTTCACAGAACTGAAGCAGTACTCTAGAATTCATTTTATAACTGGCAAAGCAGAAAACCCAACTAAGCTTGACTCTAGCTAAAAATCATTCAATTATCTTTATCATCTAATGACAATCAATGATATGTTCAACGTGAAAGTAACAAGTAACAAAACCCTGCTTGGGCCAACAAAGAAACACACAGGTACTTATGTATTAGTCAAGTTATAATTTATTAAGTTTAGGTCCAATGTGCAAGTTAAAATACATATCCATGCTCTTCCACAGCTTGGGTGTGTTCAGATCTGGCATTTAAACCCCACATTTATGTTTGTTGGGGGAGAGGGGAAAAAAAAGTTAATACATTAGTGAAAGATTTTTAACGTGTGTTAGACCACTCATATTTAGCAAAATGCTGTACTACCCAGACAGGTAGAAGATTACGGCTTCTATAATCCAAGCCAGACAAAAACTAAGCAAGTCTGAGGCCTGGTCTACACTGTGGGGGGAATTGATCTAAGTTACGCAACTTCAGCTACGTGAATAATGTAGCTGAAGTCGATGTACTTAGATCTACTTACTGCGGTGTCTTCACTGCGGTAAGTTGACGGCTGACGCTCCCCCCGTCGACTCCACCTGCGACTCTCACTCCGGTGGAGTACCAGAGTCCACGGGAGAGCGCTCGGTGGTCGATTTATTGTGTCTTCACTAGATGTGATTAAATCGACCCCTGCTGGATCAATTGCTCCAGAGGTAAGTGTAGACATGCCCTTAGGATAAAGGCTCACTTTCTACATGTACTGTTATTATCAAATATTTATAATGCACTAGTGCCTAGAGGTCTCAACCAGGTTGGGGCCCCATTGACCTAGGCAACATGAAAACATATAGTAAATAAGCAACTAAAAAGAAGAGCAACCCCAAGCCAAAGAAGTATTGTTGTTACCTAGATTAACAATGGTTAATCTAGGGTTTGAAGTAGTCAGTAACAGTGAAAGCAATGCCTTTTAAACAGGGTGGAATGTACTAGGCCCTGATTTTTAAACATATTTAGGCATTTCTGCACTCAGCCTAAATCAGTGTGTACACAACTACAGGATAACAGGGTTATAAAATAAGTAAGTACTACACTACTACTACAATTAAGCACTGGAATAGGCTTCCTACAGAGGTTGTGGAATCCCCATCACTGAAGGTTTTTAAGAAGGTTGAACAAACACCCGTCAGGGAGGTCTAGGTTCACTTGGGCCTGCCTCAGAACAAGGGTCTGGACTTGAGGGCCTCTCAAGGTCCCTTCCAGCCTCACATTTATGAAATTCAATGAAATCTCATTTTCAAAAGTGATTTAGGCACTTAGTCTAAATCCCATCAACTGTCAATGGAGATTTTGGCTCTTAGATGCTTTCATTCCTTTTGAAAATGAGATTTAGAATCCTAAATCAGTTAGGCATTGCAATGCTGAGGACAGCAACACCTCAATACATTTAAACATCTGGCCCCTAGTCTAAAATAAAGGGAGGAAAAAACTAAAAGAGAGAGAGAGAGACGCAAGCTTAGAAAAGTAATTCAAGAGTTTGTTTCTGTATAATGAACTTAAATCTTACCTGACGAAAGAGAACGCCAGTATCAGTGCAGTATCTTTGGGCTTCCTCGCCACCCTGCATCAAAACAATAGCATTCTTCTGGACGTCTTTATTCTCTCTTAATCGATCACACAGACGTTTTCTATTCAAAGCAAAGAGTGCTGCTGGCACTTTCAGCGTCTCATTTCCCAACCAAAAAGATGGTCTAGAAAGGATTTTAAAAAAAAGATAACTGTATTGCAAAATAATATACTGGTTAATATCATTGAGAGACACAGGGTTTATTTGAAGTCTAACAGAGAAGGAAGTCAAACCTGAAAAAAGTCATTTGTCCATCACAACTGGACTAGGTTTTAGGATTGTAGAGAGAGAGAACCCTGTAGTTACAGTGCATGGTATTGCTTACAGGGAATATGAAATATCAAAACTTAAGTCATACAAGTAGTAAATGATAAATACATGCTAAAAATAAATATTGCTGGCTACAGTTATAGTCTGTAAAGTTTCACAGAAGTTAGCTTCCTTTAAAGAAAACAGAAGTGATTTTATTTGGGGTGAGGGGAGACATGCAATAAATTACAACAATGTTAGTCTGCCGAAATATTTGAAATAAGAGCAAACACGGGAGAGAGAAAAATACGAGTTGTTGAGAACAATAGAACTGAAAGGTTACATTCAGAATGGGACAATTTCTTTAACAAATATTACCCAGCATCTGAGAAAACCTACAGAAGCTGAACGAAGGACTGCCTAGAAAAGATGGCGGTTGAAATGGAACACAGAATGACAACATTTTTTATACTCCCTTACTATTCGTATGTATATATGGGATTTCAAAGACCAGCTATAGTTTTCGTATAGATGGACAACAGGAACGTAACCTACTGTTACACATTACTGTGTGCTTCTTCATAACTGGGTGAGACCATATAGCAAATTGCAGTGCAAAAGCAAAGCCTAGACAGTCTTTTAGAAACTTTCTTCAATGGTTCAATTTGTTTGAGTAAAATTTAGGATAGAGATACACTTCTTTAAAAAAAAACAACAACAACAACAAACAACAACAACAAAATATCCTAGCCAAAGGGTTGCTTTACAGAAAATGGATTTATCCATGTTTAGATAAGTTCTTTTAGCTACATCTTTGGCCCATGTGAAGATAAATGAGTTTGTTTTTATATGGTCATTCATTATTTTGCCCTGAATCTTAAAGGAGCTGCTATTGTCTATGGCTGAGTGAAAGGAGAAGACAGAGACACTAGTTAAATAACTCAGGTTTTTTAAAATTCCATAAATATATGTTGCTGATTCATAATCAGCTAAAAGGAAAAAAGTGTAAAACAGTAGTTCTCTATTTTATATTTACAACAGGGGAAAGGTGATCTGGAGCTTCAAAACTGCAGTATTAATAAAAACCCAGGATTAAAGTTCAATTAGTTCAATATTGTTCAACCTCTTTCCAGACACCTTATTGCACATATTCTTCTCAGCAGTTGGAGGATCATTTTCTACATTTACAATATTTCTGAGAGAGATACAGTGCTGAATTCAGCCACATTGTTACTATGCTACACTGTTGCTAAGATGAAAAAAATTAACCCACATTAACCTGAGCGTATTAGAGCAATGCACCTTCACGTATTAATTATTATATGGCTTTCATGGAAAATTACACATCTGAAAGGTAACCTTTGATTTATAACTGTGTAGAGCAAACTTTATAATCAGAAATCTAACCCACAATTTCTAACTGCAGATACAGCATAAAGAAGCTAATAAAATGTTTTATGTTTTATTTTTTATAACACTGATATGACAGTGTAAATTTTAAAAGGTGAAAGATAGAATACAAATATACACTAATCCAGCTTTAAGACTATATTATATAGGAATTTAGCTGATGATGCATAAAGCTCAAATCTGATTATTTTTATTACCTTCTCCCACAACCCCAGCAACATGCTACTTGATAATTACAGGGACCTATGAGTCACTAGCTATGCAGCACATTTGCACAGAAACACTGTGCAGAAGCACAGAATAAGCTTTCATTGGGGGCTAACTCCAGCCATAGGAATGATAAAGCAAATCCATTCAACCTTAGCAATAAATATTCTTAATCTTCAAATAATGCAGTAAAAGTTAATTAGAACTAAGGCCAGTTTCTCATGTGTGGTGTGGCTGCGTGTATTGCACGGCATTGTTTTATAAGGGGGCTATAAAACCTGCCTATACAGCCCACACAGGATCACTGAGCACAAGATTAAGACCAGGTCTATACTACCACTTATTTAGGCACAACTTATGTCATTCAGGGGTGTGAATAAGCCACCCCCTGAGCAACATAAAGTTACACCAACCCAAGCTCCGGTGTGGACAGCATTATGTAGGTAGGAGAGCTTCTCCCGCCAACATTGCTACAGCCTCTTGCGGAGGTGGATTTATTATGCCAATGGGAAAGCTCTCTTCCCGAGGGCATAGAACATCTTCACCAGACGTGCTGACGTGGTGCAGCTGTGCTGATGTAGTGCTTCTAGTGTAGACTGGCGCTACAGGAGTGATCCTAGGAGACATAAAGCCAATGCAGGGTCTCTTAAGACACACGTTCTCCCTATTGCCAGCACTATATGAATAGAAGGTGCGATTAGCCAAAGGGGACAGTCAGATGCCACACTACTTTTTCAGATTCTCCTGGCGATTATTGTGTGATGTGAGGATAGCCTCTATACACAGCACAAGAAGAAAGGCAGATGTTCTGGCACAACTCGGCCTACACTTTCAACTGAAGAAAAGTCATCTTCACTGTAAACTGAGACAAGTTACAAGGTTATATGGTGCATCTGATTTAAAAAAAAAAAAAAAAAAAACACGAATCTCCCTCATCTACACAACCTTGGGTACTCCTGATATGAGGCTGCTATGATCAGATTTTAATCTCCATTAAGTTTATTATAAACTCTCTTTTATTGCATACAAAATCTGTGACTACTAGAACAAACTCAAGGAGCGATCACTATTACTCCTGGGGGGATTCTGTGCCACTGCACATGGGTAGAATTTATGTCTCCCATATATCTCTTTGCTTCCCCATAGAAAAATGACTTTCTGAGGGGGATGCAAAGGGAAGCCACAAGAGCAGTCATGTGACCCTCCCCAGCAATATGTTTCGGGTGCCAAGGTCAGCTGGCAGAGAGGTAAATCACTGTGGAGCAGGGGATGGGACTGGGGAAGACCTGGCTGGTGGCTCCTACCCTGAGCAGGGCTCAGCTGCTAGTCCCGGCTGGGCTGGGCATAGGGTGACGAGACAGCAAGTGTGAAAAATTGGGACAGGGGGTGGGGGTAATAGGAGCCTATATAAGAAAAAGCTCCAAATATCGGGACTGTCCCTATAAAACTCGGGACATCTGATCACCCTAGCTGGGAAGGACAGGACTTCCTCTTCCCTGCATGGCATCCCGGGCCATTTCAAACCCACCCCCAGATTTCTTCCCTGGCTGTAGGAAGCTCTGCAAACTCCCATCCCCACCCCCTGCACTTTCTAAACCCATCACTCCTCAGCTGCAGGGGGAGGGATCACTGTACAGGAGCTGCTCCCACATCCACCCAACCCCCATTCATCTAGACCCCCTCATACCCAGACCCTCCTGCCAAGCCTCACCCCCTCCCCGCACTCCATCAAGCCCCAACCAGCTATACCTGGATCCCCACCCCACTGAGCCCCATTCCCCCAGCTTCTGGATCCCACAACTGCGCCCCCCACACACAGAGCCCCCTTCTGAGCTCAATCTTCCCCACACACAGACACACACCCCCACTGAGCACCAACCATCTTCAGCTGGACCCCCCTGCAGAGTCCCATTACTATTGCACACAGAACCCTCCAACAAGCCCCTGTGCATCCAGATCCCCCACACACCCAGATCCCGCACTGAGCCACCCACACAGAACCCTCTCAACCCGCACCTGGATCCCCCCACACTTAGATCCTGCCTTGCTGAGCCTGTCTGCCAACACCTGGTGCCCCTGGCATAGAGGGGCAGGGCCTTGGGGTGTTTCTGGGGCAGGCCTGGTCCTTGCACTGTGTCAGGGTTGGGTACAGCCTCACTGGTAAATCCATGTCCTGGTGGGGGAAAGCTACATAGTGATCGCCCACCTCTGTGCAGCCAATAGCCTCTGCTCTCCACTGCCATGCTGGAGTCTTCATATTTATTTGACAAATAAAATTCTCATAACTTTATAATATTGTGTACAGGATTTTTAATTTTGGGCACATATTTTTTTATTTTTTGGTGCAGAATGCCCTCAGGAGTATCAGTCTACATACAACTACACTTGCTAACTTCATTCCGAGCCATTTTACAAAGGATCTTTTACTAGCAGTTTAATATATTGTCTGAAACATGAATTAAAATAAGGATGAAAATGAATTCATCTGAGAGCATTTTTACAGACATACAGGCAAAGTTCTACCCTCAGTTGCATCTAAAAAATGTCATGAATACACTCCACTGAAGTCAATGTGACTGCATGGATATAACTGGCAGCATAATTTGGCACAAAACTGTGGTTTCAAAAAAAATATCATGTTGGACTTTACTTTATGGCTTCTAAACAGAAGATTAGCGGAAAGTGCTGGACCCCCACAGCAAGGTTTGTAGGACACAGCAGGGTTTGGTTGAACGTTTTTGCAAAGCTCTATTTAGCTCCTCAGATTCTTTGCTGAACATTTTATAGAGTCCACAGCATGAATTCATACAACCTTGCTAGGGAAGATATCAAATGTCCAGACTGAAAATTATATGGAGTACAAAGTTAGGGGTTTGAGCGCTTTATTTAAAATAAAACAAAAACAAAAACAAAAAACAGCTTACGTTCTCTGCTATCTTTGTTCACTCACTCTTCCCTCCCAAATCCTGTTTTTCCTTTTCTGAGCTTTTCTTACTACAAGGATGGCTAACTTATTTAAAGCTAGGCTGACTGACTATAAAGGGAGCAGAATCCATGAGAGTTTTCCCAGTAGAAGCAGGATCAGCCTCTGTGCATTCACATCTCCTATTAACTTCTTTCCATCCTTCATTTTAATCATTTCCCTCTCAGGCTAGTAACTGCACAGAAACTTGGTTGTTACAACACTACTAAGAATGTAGCATGCATTATCCTTTAGTCAGTTTCCTTTTGCACACTGTGACACTGGAAATGCAACTTGTATAGTATTTAGGAATGCAACACTAATCAAACCTTTCTTCAAATGCAGAATATAAAAGTCCAACAACTATCAGCTGCATTGCCAACTAAAAGGTGCATGACAGGCTGCAAAACTACGGACTTAGTCCTCTTTGCATATCTACAGCAACAGCTCAGAAACCAAAGATGTTTCTTTAAAAGCTGTTATTCTGACTACACGTCAGGTATGTTATAATTACTGTTTGTGTTTCTTACACTTGTACTTTAAGCAAATATAAGACGCAGAATGAGGAAAGTTAGTTATATGAATAAAATTAGGCCCCAATCCTGCACATTTACACTTATCAGTATTTCATTAAAGTCAATGGGACATGTGGGTGTGTGTAGAACTGGGGCCCTATTTGCTACCTGACAATACTACTAGAAAACATACACAGTACTAATATCTTTCTAGAGCAGGGGTTGGCAACCTTTCAGAAGTGCTGTGCCGAGTCTTCATTTATTTACTCTAATTTAAGGTTTCGCGTGCCAGTAATACATTTAACAGTTTTTAGAAGGTCTCTTTCTATAAGTCTATAATATATAACTAAACTATTATTGTATGTAAAGTAAATAAGATTTTTAAAATGTTTAAGAAGCTTCATTTAAAATTAAATTAAAATGCAGAGCCTCCTGGACCGGTGGCCAGGACCCAGGCAGTGAGAGTGCCACTGAAAATCAGTTCATGTGCCGCCTTCAGCACGCATGCCATAGGTTGCCTACCCCTGTTCTAGAGAGATCTGCAAAAATTCAATTAACAACCCTGCAAAAGAGATTACTATTCCACCCAGTTCATGACAGAGACACGTGATCAAAAGGTGATTAGAATAATAGCTGTTTACTTTAATCTGTACTTTTATTAAACTAAAAGTAAAACATAGCTAGGAACAGTAAGCCACATCGTTTTTTAAAAAGTCACTTTCTTTCATCTCAGGCATTCAAACCTTATGTGAAAAGTTTATGTATTTCAGACAGGTTACATTTTACTACTATACCTTACCACGAGCCACATCTAGTGGGGGGGGGGAGAAGGGACTTTGTAGGGAACTATGGTATAGTGATTAACACACATTCAGAGCCTGGACGCCGATATATTTCTAGCTCTTCCACTGTCTCCCATTGAGACCATTTACTTCCCCGTGCCTCAGTTTACCCATCTGTAAAATCTGTAATACCGCCTCTGGTAGTGTAGACTAAGGCTTCACTAACCTTGCCAGCAAGCAGCAACTATGTTGAAAGCTTCTTTCACTAATAAAGAGCACCTTTTTAAAAAGCTATATTTAAAGGGACAATATTAACTTGTATTCTAGTCAACATTTTTAACGTTAATCCTCTGTGCAGTATATTTTGTGACTATACAGTGGAAACCATAAAAGCAACTTCATCCATGCACAATGTGCTGTCAAATACAAACCAAAAAAATCTAACAGAATATTTTCCTCACCGCTAATCTTTTAATTGCTGTATTCCCAAATGTTGCTTGTAATTATAATAGTCAAAAACATCATCAATTTTAAATTAATGTCATTTTAATCTTCCTGCCTGCAACCTATTCTCTTTCGCGCAAGTTGGGAGTCTGCCACTGACTTCAATAGAAACATGTGAGAGCCTTTAAAAAAGGAACACTCCCCACACATGTCCAGCCCCCCCACACCCCATGCCCTGACTTTTGCACTTCCCCACATCCCCACCCCCACCCTGAGCACCAAATGGGAGCTCCTGCACCTCTCCCCCACATTCCCACTTGCACCCCTTGCACCAAATGGGAGCTGCCCAGGTAAGCGTTCCACACCCAAACCTCCTGCCCCAACCCTGAGCCCCCTCCCTCATTCTAGCTCCTGGCCAGGACCTGCACCCCAACCTCCAGCCTGCTCCTTCACCCCCAGCCCTGTGCTCAGTGCACCCCCACCCTCAGCTCAGTGCAGAGAGAGAGAGAGAGAGAGAGGAAGAGAATGGGCCAGAACCAGGGAGAAGGTAGGTGCCCAATCCATGTGGGCAGGGCTGGGACCCCAGGCTGGCAGCGGGTTGACTGGGGCCAGCAGCCAGGACCCTGACTGGCAGGAGCCAGCAGACGGAACCCCAGACCGGCAGTAGGCTGAGCAGCTCTGCCCGCTGCTGGTCTGGGGTGCCGGCCCCGCTCAGCCCGCCGCCAGTGTGGGGTTCTGGCTGCCGGCGCCTTGCCAGCTGGGGTCCCAGCCACTGGCCCCACTCAGCCCGCTGCCAACCTTGGGTTCCGGCCGCAGGCTCCGGTCAGCCTGCTGCCGGCCTAGGTGAACGGAATCCCAGGCCGGGAGCAGGCTGAGTAGGCCAGTGGCTTAAGATCAGCATTTTAATTAATTTTAAATGAAGCTTCTTAAACATTTTGAAAACCTTGTTTACTTTACCTACAACAGTAGTTTAGTTATATTATATATAGACTTATGGAGAGAAACCTAAAAACATTAAAATGTATTACCAGCACGCAAAACCTTAAATTAAAGTGAATAAATGAAGACTCGGCACACCACTTCTGAAAGGTTGCTGACCCCTGGTCTAGAATTGCCACCCTTACTTCTGCACAGCTGCTGACAGGGCACTGCCATCAGAGCTGGGCACCCAGCCAATAGCCACTGCTCTCTGGCTGCACAGCTCTGAAAGCAGCAAGGGTGGCAATACTGCAACCCCCCTATAACTTGCAACCCCTCTGCAACTTCCTTTTGGGTAAGGACCCCCCAATTTGAGAAATTTTGGTCCTTCCCATGAAATCTATATAGTACAGGCTAAAAGCAAACAAAAGACCAGATTTCATCAGTCCGTAACTCATTTTTCCTGGCTGTGAATTTGGTAGGGTCCTAAGTATAACTATAGATGCATAAACCTAGGGGTCACTTAGAAAATTCAATGCTATTACTATGCCACATACCAGGGAAAACCAGAATTTCACTGTGACAGCAATAGTAGAATTCAGACCCACGCTACTCCAAGCACAAGACTTCAACAATTGAGTTACAGGAGAAACTCCTTTATCTGACAGCAGTACAGGGCCTATGACACATGGCTGAGCAGCTCTCAATCTCGCAGAAAAAGGGATGCTACATACACTAGCTGCCCACAGCACCACTGGAGTGAAGCCACCAGGGCAGAAGTCCACCCCCAATACAAAACTCCCCTCTCCCGTGTTGAGCAGGGACACAGGAGCTCTTACAAGCTACGCCACAAGCACTTTTCGTGTCTGTCCATGGCCAATAGCACAGGGACTCTCCTGAAACACCTGGCTCAGACTAGCAGGAGGCTGTAACTCAGCTAGGTGGGTCAGTCTGCAGAGGGGCTAGGAGAGGACCCGGCCTTGCCTTCCCCGGAGGGGCAGATCCGCCCCGCCCCGCCCCGCCCCGCCTCGCCTCCCTGCCGGGGCCAGAGCTGGCTCAGGGGATCCCGCCCGGGCAGCGGCCAGGGGCTGGGCACCGGCTGCCAGAGAACCGCCGCTTACCCCGCAGCCATGTTGCCTCGCCGGACTTCGTCTGTCATGTGATCCGCTGCCTCGTCAGCTGATGGGGCGGCGAGGAACTGGCGGGCGGCGGCTCGCGAGCATGGGGTGTCCCCGCCGCTGACTGGACTGTGCGTGGGGGGCCGCTGCAGGAATCCCTCCCTCGCTCGCAGACAGCCCGGCTCCGGCTTGACGCGGGGTGGGGCCGAGCGGGCCGAGCTCTGGGCGCGCCGCTGGCGAACCCGCTCCGCTGGGACCGTTATAGCCGCGCTGACCCGCTCGCGTGACTGGGAACTGGCGGAGCGCGAGCGCCGGGCCGCAGCCGCCTGGGAACGTGGGCTGGGGAAAGGGCAGCGTCCCTGGGGCAGGTGCGCTTGGAGCCCTGCTTGCTGCGCGCGAGCGGGGACCCACCAAGGCAGTGGCTGGGAGACAAGCCGTGCCGTGGCCGTGCACTGAACCTCGCCCTAAGAGCAACGCGGAGCCCTCGGCCCAGAAATCACGGGGCAGCCCTTTGCCCTAAGCCTCAGATTGTCTCACTCCTCTAGTTCCTGGGGGCCAGCCGCTGACCAGCCCTTCCGCAGGCCCAGCCTGCTATCCCGTACAACCCCCCTGCCCTGAGCCCACCCTGCTTGCCTCTTACAAATCCCAGAGGCCTGGCTCACATGATTTCAGAGAAAATCCCAGGCACAGGTAAAAGATGGGACTTGAACCTCTTAAAGGCCCAGCTCATTCTAATACAGGAGGAGTAGAATTCGTCTGTGCAAATGAGTATACATTTGTGAATACTTCCCTGGTCAAGAGATTGTCTAATAAGCTGGCCTCTTGTGTCAGTTTCATTGTACAAGAAATAGACCAGTTGAAACAATTAGTTTTCTCTATGCCAAAAGCAACAGACTAGAAATCTACCTTTGACATGAATTGCTTTCATTTATAGCATAGAGGTCACTGAAATAAGTGGCTATTCAAAAATTCCATTAGAATGCACTATAGAGGTATAATCCCTTTAACATTAAGAGACCCTTTTATTCTGTATCTTGTGAAACTGAGAACTTGTTTACCCATAATCTTTAAAGGCTTGATCCAATGTCCATCAATGTCAATGCTAATGGTTTCACTGGCTTCAGTGGGAAATGGATCCAAGCCCTAAATCTGGTCTTTTGATGAGACACCTCTCAGACTACTTCAGAACTTGAATTGACTTTTTCTTGCGCACAAATAATAAGCTACCTGTAGAAACTAAGTATTATTGTGCTAGGGGTCAGATAACTATCTGTAATATAGCAGCAATGGAAAAGACCCAGAGGCATGAACTACAGTTTAAAGCGTGACAGACCTCTTGCGTGACTTGAATAAATTCTTTAGATTAGATGCCGTTCTAAAATAAGAAAAAAAGAATCCTGTGGCACCTTATAGACTAACAGACGTTCTGCAGCATGAGCTTTCGTGGGTGAATACCCACTTCTTCAGATGCAAGAAGAAGTCTTGCATCTGAAGAAGTGGGTATTCACCCACGAAAGCTCATGCTGCAGAACGTCTGTTAGTCTATAAGGTGCCACAGGATTCTTTTTTGCTTTTACAGATCCAGACTAACACGGCTACCGTTCTAAAATAGTGACATATACTGTCAGGAGCAGGCAATTGTTTATGTACACCACTGTCCTTTACTGGATGGAAGCAGAACTGCTCAATTGTGAGTCATAGGCTTTATACTGATACCCCGATAAATGGGGTGGTAACTACCTGTGCTTTTAAAACAAGTTCTGTCATCACTGTCCCCAGAAAATTTAGTGGCCGTGGTTTGCAACACAGTATCCTTCACAATGACTGACTGTAAGTAGATTTGTTATAGCCTAGTAGTGCAGGGGAAAGTTAAATTTCCCTCTATTTACCTTAACTCTACAGTGGCTTGAATCTGCTCAGCTTTAAATTTTTTAAAAATCTGCACAAAACTGGATTTAATGCTCCTTTTAGAAGGAGGTAAATTCACTGCCCCAATTTAATTTCTTCCCACCTCTTCTGATAAACACGTAAAAAATAAACTAAACTGGAAACTCTACTTGTTCATTAATATTAAAAGAGATAAATGAAAATAATGGCCAATATAAAGGTAATAAATTAATCAAGTTACATAAAGGGATTCAAGACTGCCACGTGTCTCCATCTGGTCATTTACCAGACATTGTTTATATTTCACTACTCAGGAAGCAACTAAGATGGCAGAGTTTTACAGAGAACATTTTCCGAATAATTGACAGAAAGTTTTAAATCAGTTTGTTACAACAAAATAGTCCACTGTTGCTAAGAAATATGCATAATTAAAATCTTGTGTTGGAGGTGTTGCTGGAGAAGTCCACTAGATGCTGTGAGAAGTTATAGTTACTGATGCAGTTCCAGCCCTGAAATGCTATGTGAGGCATAGAAATATTGATTTTAGAAATTCTGGACAGGAGTGTGTAAATCAGGAAAACTAGAAAAGCCAAGTAGTCATATGCTTTTATGTCCAAGGGTATCAGACCCTTAGTAGGAAATCTATACAAATTAGAAGTCTGAAGTTTATTTTGTGAGTCATCCATTTGACAAAGAATCCACATTTCTTTCTCCAAAATAAGGCCAGCTATAAACTGGATAAAGCACAGTTTTATACATTCTTACTGATAAGTCATTGAATTTCAAAGGAATTTTCTCCAGTTTGCAAAGAAACTGAGAAATCTTAAAATTAACCACTAGTAAAATATTTTACTCCTTCTCATCCCCTAGTTGCAACCCTTTTGGGTTAGGCTTGATGCTCATTAATGGGATGAGATGGGCAAGCTCACACAGCTTCTGTCTGCGCTGTTCTTCTGTGGGTAAAGAGACGACTACAGTTTCCAGGGTTATTAATCTGGCAGTTTTGTTAAATGCTAGTATTAATAATTTCTTCCTCTCCATCCCATCCATCTTCTCCAGTGGTGGGCAAACTTTTTGGCCTGAGGGCTGCATCGGATTTTGTAAATTGTATGGAGGGCCGGTTGGAGGGGGTTGTGGGCCAGCCCCCACCTCCTATCTGCCCCCTGGGACTCCTGCCCCATCCAACCCTCCCTCCTTCCTCACTGCCCCCATTCAACCCCCTGTTCCCCCCAACCGCCCCGACCCCTATCCACACCCCTGCTCCCTGAAACCACCCCTGAACTCCCCTGCCCTCTATCCAACCCCCCTGCTCCATGCCCTCCGCTCCCTGCCCCCTTACCACACTTCCTGGAGCACCGGTGGCTGGCAGCACTACAGCCACGCCACCCAGCTGGAGCCAGGCCACGCCGCCACTGCCGCCACCACGCAGCACAGAGGCCAGCTGCGCTACCCCAGGAGCTCACAGCCCTGCCACCTAGAGCATTGCACCTGTGACGGAGCGAGCAAGCAGAGACTGCGGGAGAGGGGGAACAGCAGGGGAGAGGTTGGGGCTAGCCTCCTGGGCCAGGAGCTCAGGGGCTGGACAGGACGGTCCCACAGGCCGGATGTGGCCCACAGGCCATAGTTTGCCCACCTCTGATCTCCTCTCTGCCCATCCACATGCTCTAAGAATGGTGAGACTAAGATCCTTCTCTGCAGCATCTTCTCTCTGAACCAGCCTTCCTGTATTTTGACTCAACTCTCCTGCATAGTTCAATTCTCTCATCTTTTTTCCTTTGCCTATCTTTCATGAATAACAAATAACAGAGGGTCAGATAAATTAATTCTATAGAGTGTTATGGGATACAGTTTGTATGAACTTTTAAATCTTGAAAATGTAGGCCTGTTCCTCAAGACCTTACTCATGCACAATTCCTGTTAATTTCAGACTTACTACTTGTATGGTTTGGTGGTTGGTTGGCTGGTTGGTTTATCAGTTACCTTAAACTTCCTGATCTCCTAGCCTTGGGAGCTAAGGGAATGAAATCTTTACACTATATACAAATTAAACTCATTTGTGGGGTGGCTGAACTGGCAGGAGAATGAAACGTCAGCCTCATGAATGATACCAACAGCCAGACTAGACGCAAGAACAGTTTTACTACACAGATGGATTATTTTAATTCTTTCTTTGCATTGCATTTGAATCTGCAACTGAGGTAATTCAGAAGCAGATCTAATATCTGACAGACCACATTAGATCATTTCCCTCTAAAACTGGATGCAACTGGCAGGTTTTTGTCACACCAGTTGTCTTACCTCCTCTTTTAAAAAAAAACTTTCATGTTAAAGGCCTGATTTTGCTTTTTTTGCATAATCAGAAGAATTCCCACTGACTGCAATAGCAGTTTGGGTACATAAGGAATCGCTTCTCGGCCTTCTGGCTAAGAGGGGTGAAAACATTATCTAAGTAGTATCTTGTGAACCTTGTAACCGATACACCTCTACCCCGCTATAATGCAACCTGATATAACATGGGTTTGCATATAGCGCGGTAGCAGCAGGGCTCCCGCTGCGCTTTAAAGGGTCCAGGGCTGCGGCTGCTGCGGGGAGCCCAGGGCCCTTTAAATTACCACTGCAACCCCTTGGAAGACCTTTCAGAACCCCCAGGGGTACTTGTATCCCTGGTTAAGAACCACAGATCTAGTTAGCCAATAGCAACTGAGAGTCTCAGAGGGAACTCCTCTGTCTTTTTCTCATTACATATATGTAAAACAACTTAAATTCTTCAGACAAGGACACTCTTGACAGAAAAGGCCCTGGGAATGTTAACAGGAGGTCTCCCAACAATGAGTCATACCTGGACTTAGAGAAGAATCCTGCCCCGATAAATGGGCATTGGTGTGTTTGTTTTTCCATTCCTCTTCCTACATGTGTCTCTATACTATCTTAGGGTTTTATACTGCTATCTACATAGTATCTTAGTATTCACCTTTCTATCTGAGTATCCATAGTATGTATATATACAGCTCCTGTTATCCTATTCAAAAGCAACGGCAACAAAAAAATCTTATGTTTGTGACACTACCTTTCACAATTTGAAAATTACTCAGCCTTCGTGAATACAGGGCTAGATTTTCTTTTCCATGTTTTAGAGAAAGATGATGATGGTGTTCAGTAGGCTTATTGAGGGTAACTTTGTGCGGTGACATCCAATGGTTTATAGGTTCATGAACAGTTTTAATCCATTTCCTGAATCTCAAAAATTTCTATAATCATCTGCTGCTTGTAAATGCAGAAAAATAGAGATAACAGGAAATGCTGATTTGTCAGTGCAGGAATTCTTATCTAAATTCAATAGGAACCATTGTTCCTGAGAGGCTTTTCCACTGACATTTCCAGAAACTTTTTGTGCTGCTGGTTTCCTGGCAGAAGGATTCAAGTGTTTATGTCAGTCTTCGCTGGGGAAAAAAACAAATTTGTTAATCAAGGAACAAAGGCTAATGCTTGAACATTTGTACAACTTCTTTCATCAAGGTGGGTTCCCCCCCCCATATTACTACTACACAGCTGTAGCATTTGATCACTGAAAGAGGCATACATGATCTACCTCTGGTTGACACACAGGCTTCAAGTAAAGTCTTTAACTCAGAATTAAGATTAGAAGGCCCTTTCAAAGAAACTGATTGAACAAAAGCATCTGCCTTTGGCATTTTCATCATGAAACAGTTTTGAGTAAATTTTCCCTCAAGTCCTAAATTTATACTGCTGTATTGATCTTTTGGATCTTGAAATAAAAAATGTGATTTTTTTCCCCCCAAAGCCTGTTTGAACTAAATTATTGTGAAGGACAAGGAAGGTAAAGCATTACTCTGACTGTCTCATTATTCTCCCTGTTGACTTTTGTTTCAGATTCAGAAATTCTAGTATAATCAAAATGTGCCCATCAAGGATTTGAGAGCCCGAAGAAGATTCTCAGTCTCTTGTTTGTTTTCTGTGGTTATTTTTGTTCTTATTGAGACTCTTTGGGGCAAATCTTCAGATGGTGTAAATGATCATAGTGCCATTGGAGTCAATGGAGGTATGACGATTTATGCCAGCTGAGGATCCATCCCTCCATATTTATAAGTTAATGCATAGAAAGAAGCATTATCTCATATGAAGGGTGTTTCATAATAGTGCTATCAAAGCTACTCGGACTACTTTTATTTTTTAAGGAGTTGTCTGTGATGGAGATCATTGTTACATTTCCCTAATACCTTTGGGTAACTTGCAGGAAATCAGTGCACTAGGTATTGCAACATACTGTGTTGCTGTAGTGAAATGAGACCTTTCAATGTGTTTGTTCACATAAGTTACAGTGGCTTCTTTTGTAAACAATAGAAGTGAGTGTCGTTTACATCTGGCTTTGTGTCCTTCATACAGTGCACAGTATCACAACTTCCAAGCCATGCAGTGTTTTTGTGCCACCTGTTTTGTAACCTTACACATCTAAAAAAATGCTGATTATAATGTGGATATTATTTGATTGTGGCCTGCTGCTTGGTAAAAGGGGCAAACTGATTGTATTGGGGTGGGTTTTTTGTAATTTTAAATAGCTGATATGGCATAAGTACTTTTTATTCTAAATCAAAAGTAAATTAATATAACGATTACATGAGTTTTTGTACTGAAATTTTCAGGGTCTTTTAAAAAATGATTTTAGCTAGTAGATTATTCCCCTACATCTTCAGGTATTGTAGGTTATTTTGAAACAAAATGTTATGTTACACAACATATTTTCTTGGCATTTTCCATTTAAAAATGTATGGCCAAAAAAGAGAAAAGGCAGATTGACTACATTTTGAATAGAGAAGACTGTGTAATACAAATGGTGGTTGGATGTGCAGTGGAAATGTGAGGAAAGGTTATTGAAATTACCATGCAATGTGACAGATGAGTTTGTGTAACCTGCATTTATGAATATGTGGTCAATCGTATGGTGGGTATATGGTATTTCCCCATGCCAGTTCCCCCAAGCAACTACAAACTCACCTCAATCCCACTAATATATAGAATAGTTTATAGTGCAAAACATGTTTACATGTATTAATTTTCTTATACTACTTGCTGCATAGTATACTCTCCATTCTAATGCATAACAAATCCCCAAACAAGCTCATAAATATGCTATGTAAATATTTTCTCAAAAGAGTAATGCCCTCAGGTTAATGCAGATCATGATTCATATTTTCACACTGATTTAAAGTCAGATTTTCCACTTTTTTTGGAGAAAATCCTTTTTAATTATTTACTGTTTATATGGAAAGTATTTTCCACTTCCAGCACTTACATTAAAATTTTAAGCCACTGGTTTATAAAGCTCTCTTATTTGCTGATGAGGAAAAAATTGTTCCCTCTTGCATATACATATTGTGGTATTTTAGAAGAAAATCTGATAATTTGAAAATATACTTAATATTTCATTTGCTGCAGCATGCTTTTTACAGACTGCTAATCTTTAAACTTAATTCTTAAAGTTAATTTATACAGATAGACAATTTTAATTTAAAACATTTAGGCAATCCTTGTGAAGTGCCCATTTCCATTGTTTATATATGAAATACAAATAATCTCCTTAATGGCAAAAAATATCTACTTTTAAAAATACTGCTGATGATTGATAGAAACAATTCTTCTGCTTTTGTTTTCTTACATTATTCCAGTCTATGGCTACAGTAGGTCTAAGACTTCAGAATGACACTGTGGTTGCCATGGATTCATACGGTTGCTACATAACGTGAACCCCTTAGCGCATCAGTTCCTGGCCAAAAGTCATGAGTGTTCCAGCCCCAAAGTGAAAACAAGGGTTAGTTTTTAGTGCTTACAGCAGCAGATTAGATATACAACTTCCTATTAATGTAAATCACAAATCTAATCCCCTCTTCTTCTGACTGAAAATTTAACTCAGCTTCCATTTAAAAACAAAGTGGCAAGCAATTGGTTCATAATACCATCTCATCATATTTTATATTTTGTGACTAGAGAAACCATTCCATCTTGGTCCGAAGCAATTATGCTACCAGGTATCCAAAGACCATTCCCTTGAGAAAGCTGTAACGTGGTAGCCCGAAAGGCAATGGAGGAGTTAGTGTAAAAATCTGCTATATAGTAGTGATGCTAGAAGAAATCCTTATGGATCAGGGGATTCAATTATTTTTTGCCCTGGAAAAATGGTTGTTTTACCCTAGTACCCTTAACAAAGGCAAAATAACAGAATATTTCATCTAGACAATAAAAATTGTGGCAAAGTGTAAAAAGCAGGCTTCCATCCCAAACAAAGGAATAAAATGCTCCAGATTTTCTGGTCTTTTAGAATAGCTCCTGTTTGTACAAAAGATTAGACATACAAACATATTTGTCCAAAGGCTTCCTATTTGGCAAGACCATCCATAAAGAGCATGTGCAAATAGCATTTTTTGGTTATTTACAATGACATTCTCCCCAAATTTTCAGAAATGTCTGTGCATATGCAATTCAGTATTCACCTGTCTTGCACACATGGGACTAAGTAGGAATTTTCTGTAATACTTTTATGAATGATATGCCTGACAGTGACTTACTTGACTAGGGATTGCTACCCACGGGGTGCAAAAGGGTTAAAAAGCTGCTTCTGGGGCAGAGCAGGAGACATGAGATGTTTATGTCAAGTAGCTGTCTGGAATGGTATGAATGGGTCCTTAAAGATCTGGTGGAAACCAACCTATATCAATGAAAAATCCAGAAAGACAATGGGAACCCCACTTATTGAAAAACTGACGCCTATGCTTGGGAAACTCCAGCAGGTAAGACGTATGGGTCTGCAGGAGGAAGACAAAGGATACTAGGTTAATAGGTGGCCTTTGGAGAGACACAAGAGCTCATCTGGGACTGCAAGACAAAGGGACAGAGAGAAAACCAAGATGGTTCCACCTGTAGCCAGCCGTATAGATTTATAGGTAAGCATAAGTATTGATTAAAGCTCGTAACACAAGTAGAGAGACCAAGACTGAAAGATAGTTAGACAAACTGACTGAGGCCTAAAAATTTATATGGACACAAGTAAGTAACCAATAATTGACCTTAAGTCACAAGATGCTTGCACAATAAGATGTGCTGATGGTTGTGATGTGAGAAGCCACAAACACGGGTTACTGATATTTTAAGGAATATGTGTAACTGAAAGTTAAAAGATGTGACCACAGTAATGCTATAGCAATCAATTGTCATAAATGCTAATGAGTATGATGTACATGGTTAAAGTAATCCATAGTGCAATGGTGGCCGAACCGTAGCTTGTGAGCTGTATGCGGCATTTTTACAGCTAAAGTGTGGCTTGCAGAGCCCCTTGTACCCCCCCTTCTCCATCTAACAGACTGCAGGGGCAGGGAGCTTGGGGCTTCTGCCTTGTGGCAGAGTGTGGGGCTAGGGGCTTCTGCCAGAGATGACCAGTGCCTGCTGAGAGTGGGTGGAGGGGACAATTTAAAGGTTCAGCCCTGCCCAACACCTTGAGTCATGCCCCCCCAGGCATGCACCCCCCTCTTACTCTCAACAGCCCCTGAAGCAGCAGCAAAAGCAAAAGCAGTGGCTCTCCCTGCAGCTCCCAGGTGTTTGCCTCATTTCTCCCCATGGCTGCAGCTCCCACCTTGCAGGCTGCAGCAGCTATCATGCAGGGAGGGGGCCCTGCGGCACCATGTGACAGAGCAGTGCCAGCAAACCCTGGCAAAAGATCGGGGGGGGGGGGAGAGGCATGTGACCCCATACATCGTCTCTAGCTTCTGTCCACTGGGGAGGGATACTCCGGGCTTCAGCCCCGTGGGGCTTATCTGCCAGGGCTTGGGGCTTCAACAGGAGAGAGGCTGAATCCCTGAGAGCATCCCCCCAGGGCTGAAGCCCCAAGCCCCAGCAGGCACCTCCTGCGAGGCTGAAGTTCTGAGCCCCAGCAGGTGCACCCCACGAGGCTCAAGTCCTGGCAGAAGCGCCCTGGCTCTTGAACTTTTTTGAACCGTAACAGGGTTCAAAAAAGAACTAGATAAATTCATGGAGGATAGGTCCATCGATAGCTATTAGCCAGGATGGGCAGGAACGGTGTCCCTAGCCTCTGTTTTCCAGAAGCTGAGAATGAGCAACAGGGGATGGATCACTTGATGATTACCTGTGCTGTTTATTCCCTCGGGGCACCTGGCATTGGCCACTGTCGGAAGAAAGGATCTGGGCTAGATGGACCTTTGGTCTTACCCAGTACGGCCGTTCTTATGTTAACTTCCGAAGATTGTTGTATGCGGCTCAGAGGGTCTGTAAGTTTGGCCACCCTGCTATAGAGATTGGGAACCCCAACTTGAAGGGGGGTATGAAAGTTTAAATAAGGAAAAGGAGCTGAAACTATCCTAAGTGTGTAAAGATACAGGGTGTGTCAGCATTTCACATTATAAAAGCTGTATCCTGGTCCTCATGCCTTGGGAGATGCCAAGACAATAACCACACTTGATAATGATGACATTGAAGATGATGATGAGGAAGATAATGACTGACCCTCTGGACTAGTGATAAATTGCAGTTGTTTCCCGTACACTCCTCAGGTCCCTCATTCTAATAATATTGGTAATCTTCATGATGCTGTAGCCAACAGGAAAACAACCCCCTATCAACCACAGTGGTCTAAGAAATTAATAATCAATACACGAATCCATCAGTTAGGCTACACTCAGCAGCATGGCTTAAGGGAGCCCTGACTCGGATAGTATGGACTAAATCTTAGCTTCTGCTTCTCAATGCCAGGGTAAGGACTCTCTGATGCTGTGTTCCACTTAACTAATAAATCCTATGTTCTGTGGCACCTTATAGACTAACAGACGTTTTGCAGCATGAGCTTTTCATGGGTGAATACCCACTTCGTCGGATGCAAGTAGTGGAAATTTCCAGGGGCAAGTATATATATGCAAGCAAGAAGCAAGCTAGAGATAATGAGGTTAGTTCAATCAGGGAGGATGAGGCCCTCTTCTAGCAGTTGAGGTGTAAAAACCAAGGGAGGAGAAACTGGTTCTGTAGTTGGCAAGCCATTCACAGTCTTTGTTTAATCCTGAGCTGATGGTGTCAAATTTGCAGATGAACTGAAGCTCAGCAGTTTCTCTTTGAAGTCTGGTCCTGAAGTTTTTTTGCTGCAGGATGGCCACCTTAAGATCTGCTATTGTGTGGCCAGGGAGGTTGAAGTGTTCTCCTACAGGTTTTTGTGTACTGCCATTCCTAATATCTGATTTGTGTCCATTTATCCTTTTCCTTAGAGACTGTCCAGTTTGGCCGATGTACATAGCAGAGGGGAATTGCTGGCATATGATGGCGTATATTACATTGGTGGACGTGCAGGTGAATGAACCGGTGATGGTGTGGCTGATCTGGTTAGGTCCCGAGATGGTGTCGCTGGTGTAGATATGTGGGCAGAGTTGGCATCGAGGTTTGTTGCATGGATTGGTTCCTGAGCTAGAGTTACTATGGTGCAGTGTGCAGTTACTGGTGAGAATATGCTTCAGGTTGGCAGGTTGTCTGTGGGCGAGGACTGGCCTGCCACCCAAGGCCTGTGAAAGTGTGGGATCATTGTCCAGGATGGGTTGTAGATCCCTGATGATGCGTTGGAGGGGTTTTAGCTGGGGACTGTATGTGATGGCCAGTGGAGTCCTGTTGGTTTCTTTCTTGGGTTTGTCTTGCAGTAGGAGGCTTCTGGGTACACGTCTGGCTCTGTTGATCTGTTTCCTTATTTCCTCATGCGGGTACTGTAGTTTTGAGAATGCTTGGTGGAGATTTTGTAGGTGTTGGTCTCTGTCTGCGGGGTTAGAGCAGATGCGGTTGTACCTCACTGGTCTATAAGGTGCCACAGGATTCTTTGCTGCTTTTACAGATCCAGACTAACACGGCTACCCCTCTGATACCTGAAATCCTATGTTGTTTTGAAAAGGCTGCCTGGTGTCACTGCAGATACTGATCCCTGAAGCGAGCAAAAGTCTCTGAACAGGAGTTTGTGCCAGTTCAACTTGCTGGACAGAGCTCACAGTGAGCCCAGAGGCTCAGTCTCCGAGGCACTGTGCTAAGAAGCCTACCTTTAAGGAACAGTGGGACCCCTTGTGGGTCTGGCACACTGAAGAGGTTCCTCCAAGGGATTGTTAAAAAGCTGGGTGTAGCACAGATCCTTTGGATCTGTGACAACATGCAAAATTCAACGCATGTGCACAAGCCAATGAGTTCTGAACACATCTACATACAAACCCATCTTGTGAGCATGCTTGAAACTTGGGCTGAGTAGGACTGTATAGTTGGGCATCCAAAATCTGATATCTAAAATTAGTATCCACTGCTGCAAACGCTTCCAGTCTGAGCTAGAAGAACGAGAAGTACGTATGGCACCTTAGAGACTAACAAATTTATTTAAGCATAAGCTTTCGTGGGCTAAAACACACTTCATCAGATGCATGCAGTGGAAAATACAGTAGGAAGATTATACAGACTATCACGGCTACCACTCTGAAACCAGTCTAAGCTGGGATACACTGTAAATGTGGGAAAGTCTCCAGTCTTTTCTTTAGTTATTCCTAAATCCTGGTTAAGAATCTGGAAGGAATTTCTAAGAGACAGTTATTTAACAGTCTGACCCCCTCCCTTCATTTTTCTTAGGTTACACTTCAGACCTATGCCACCTTAAAGTATTGTGAGAACAGCTTCACTTGCCAGTCAAGGGTTTTCCACTGGCACACATAACATTAATTTAATTAGAGCTAAGGAGGTTTTGGAAAAGAAAGTTGGAGAATATTTGTGGCTTTTAATTTTTTGCAGGTGTGGTATTTCTGAGCATCATCTATTTCAGGTGGCAGCTGTCTCTATCTTTAAAAATAAAAAGTTACATACAATGTGATGCTACAGCTGTGCCATTCTCTTTCTCTTCCCTGTCCTCCATATCAGCCCTGACAGACAGCTTTGTTTGTTTGTTTGTAGGCTGTTTGAACTGGTGCCTGGTGTCCTTGCTTTTTATCCTGCAGGATAAAAGAGAGATGATTTTGTTTGTTTGCAGAAGATGCAACTCTTTTGCTGCTATTATTGCAGACAGCCACAATTCTTCTATTCAAAGGTGGTGTCATATGACAGCCAAAGATAAAGAATTCAGCTTCAGAAAAGAATGTAGATTCTCTGTGACAATTCCAAAATTGGGGACATGTTAAATGGGAGTAAAGGGCTGAGTCCCCCCATATATGTAGGCTACATGCACATAGCAGATAGCAGCTTTATTTTCAATCCCTGTGCAAGACCTCCCATCTCTTTGTGCACATACATTCCCCCCCCCTTTTTTTTTTAAATTTATTAAATGAAGTTGTATTTTGGTTGCTTTACCTTGTGGACCAGATCTTCAGCTGGCATAAAGTCAATGGACCTATGCCAATTTAGGATCTGGCCCAGTGCATTTTCTGAGATGTTAATAATTATTCTTTATCAATTTGTCTTAAATGTGCAGTCCCCCATCACCGTACAGCCATTCCTCTCTTTGAACAATTGCAGGAACAAAAGGGGCAGGAACAATTGCCCCTGCTGCTTTCAAGGGACTACAGGGGGTGGGGTGCTCCTTCCATGATGTCTAGGGACAAGAATAATCTTAAAGGGCAGAGAGAGAAAGAAGGACCTCTCTGAGGCACAGTCCTTCCTGAAGCTCCCCATATTTCCATAGATTCCAAGGCCAGAAGGGATCACTGTGATCATGTAGTCTGACCTCTTGTATAATCAAAGCCATAGAACTTCCCCAAAATATCTAGAGCATATTTTTTTAGGAAAATATCCAATCTTGATTTAAAAATTGTCCAGTGATGGAGAATCCACCCCGACCCTTGGTAAGTTCTTCCAGTGGTTTATTACTCTCACTGTTACAAATTTACACTTTATTTCCTGTCTGAATTTATCTTGCTTCAACTTCTAGACATTGGAGCATGTATTTTTCTCTGCTAGATTGAGCTCCTTGAGTCTATCACTGTAAGGTATGTTTTCTAAGATTTTAATCATTCTTGTGGCTCTTCTCTGAACCCTCTCCAGTTTATCAACATCCTTTTGAACTCTGGACACATCAATGCCAAATGCAGAGGTAAAACAACCTCTCTACTCCTACCTGAGATTTCTGTTTATGCATCCAAGGATTGCATTAACCCTTTTGGCCACAGCATCACATTGGGAGCTCACATTCAGCTAATTATCCACTACAACCCCCAAAACTTTTTCAGAGTCACTGCTTCCCAGAATAGAGTCTCCCATTGTATAAGTATGGCCTACATCTGTTGTTTCCAGAGGTATACATTTACATCTAGCCATATTAAAATGTATATTGTTTGCTCACGCCCAGCTTACCAAGTCACTTGTCCTCTTCATTATTTACCACTCCTGCAATTTTTGTGTCATCTGCAAACTTTGTCAGTGATTTGTTTTTCTTCTAGGTCATTAATAAAAATGTTAAATCATGTAGGTACAAGAATTGATTCCTGGAGGACCCCACTAGAAAAACACCCATTCAATTATGATTTCCCATTTACAATTATAGCTTTAGACTGATCTGCTAGCCAGTTTTTAATCCATTTAATGTGTGCCATGTTAATTTTATATCATTCTAGTTTTTTAATCAAAATGTCATGCAGTACCAAATTAAACCCCTTACCGAAGTCTACGTATATTATGTCAACACTTTTACCTTTATCAACCCAATTTGTAATCTCATCACAAAAAGATATCAAGTTAGTTTGACAGGATCTATTTTCCATAAACCCATGTTGATTGACATTAATTATATTACCCTCTGTGATAAGGGAGTCCTGTTTGTCGAGCAGGACCACCCCATTGGCCCAGTGCAGTGTTGGTATACCCCATCACACAGTCATCTGGACTCCTTGAGGGATCAAATATTTGCCACAATATGGTCACAGGACCCCTGGCTGGGGCAGGCAAACAGCCCCTGGGGTTCTAACCCTCTGGGCATGGCAGAACAAGCAGTTAGTTCATAGCCCCCGAGCAGGGCAGAGTAAACAAATCATAGGCACCCTACTGGCAAGTCAGGGGGTAGGGGAACCCAGGCCCACCCTGCTCCAGCAGGTTCTGACACAGGGCCCTCTGAAGCCAGGAAATTCCCCATTATGGGATTAAGCATCAGGTTCTCCTACATTCCCTGGGTCACTTCCTATCGCAATCTGCATCTCATGAATCTCCTCAGCTGGCAGCAGCTCAGCATCCCCATCAATCTCTGCTGGTCATTCACAGCATATTGACCTCATCTGGTCATTCACAGCATATTCCAGGTCTATGGTTCCCACCTCTCAGGGAGTCTCTGGTATCTCTGCAGGAGCTTGTGGCACATGTCATTCCTCCTCCTCAGCCAGCCCAGACTGAGCTGGGCTGCCTCCTTTTATCTGTCCCTTCCACCTGGAGCATGCACAGCAGGGGTGAAGGGGTGTGGCCTCCTGGGCCCACAGTAATTGGTCTCTCCCTGTTGGCCCTGTATGGAGTTGGTACACCCCGCTGCACCCTTCTTTAATTCTTTAAGAACTGAGTCCTGTATCAGTCACTCCATTATTTTGCCTGGATAGATGTCAGGCAGACAGGCGTGTAATTACTTGTGTCATTCTCTTTACCCTTTTAAAATAGCTTTTTGTCAGTCTTCTGAAAGTATTATTGAAAATAAACAATGATCCAGTTAGCTCTTGTACCTACATGATTTAACACTTTTAAAACTCTTGGGTGCAAGTTATCCAGACCTGCTGACTTTAAAATGTTTAACATTATTAGCTGCCTTTTAACATCCTTCTGAGATATAAAGCGGTTCTCAAACTGTGGGTTGGGACCCCAAAGTGGGTTTCGACATGGGCAGCAGGTTTGTAGAAATTTTGGTGGTGCCCAGAATCTGCCCCTGCCCAAACTTGCCCCCCCAAAAACTCTGCCCCACCCACCTGCCCAAGGCTCTGGGAGGGAGTTTGGGTGGGGGAGGAAGTCTGGGGTGCAGGAGGGGTGAAGGGTGCAGGTGCTGGGAGGGAGTTTGAGGATGGGAGGGGGTGTGGAGGGAGGGGGTGCAGGCTCTGGGAGGGAGTTTGTGGGAGGGAGGGGGTGCAGGGATGGGGCTAGGTTTGGGGTGAGGCTGGGGATGAGAGGTTTGGGGTGTGGGAGGGGGCTCAGGGCTATGGAAGAGGGGTGGGGCTGGGGATGAGGGGTTCATGATGCAGAGGGGGCTCAGGGTTGGGGCAGATGGTTAGGGTGCAGGGGATGAGGGCTCTGGCTGGGGCTGAGAATGAGGGGTTTGGGGTGTGGGAGGGGCTCAAGGCGAGAGTAGGAGTGTGGGGGGTGAGGGCTCAGTCTGGGGCTGGGTGTGTTGGGGTGTTGGAAAGGCTCAGGGCTGGGGCAGAGGGTTAGGGTGCGGCGGAATGAGGGCTCTGTCTGGGACAGGGATAAGGTGTTTGGGGTGTGGGAGGGGCTCAGGGCTAGGGTAGAGGGTTGAGGGTGCAGTGGGGGTGAAAGCTCTGACTGGGGGTGTGGGCTGTAGGTTGGGACAGGGCTGGGGATGAGTTTGGGGTACAGACAGGCTGCTCCGGGACAGGAGCCAAAGAAGAGGACTCCCCCCAGCCCTTTCCCTGCCAGTAGCAGCGAGCTCTGGGGAAGAGCCTCCCTTTCCCACCCCCGCAGCAGCACACTCACCCCCACCACTGTCACTGCATGTGCTCCTAGGGCCCCTCGCAGGTCCAGGAATTTCCCTCGCCTTTCCCGTGCGGGGCGCTGCATGCTCCCCTGCTGTTGCCCCTGACTGTAGCCTCACTGGGGGTGGGGGTGCCTCCTTGCCCAGCATGGGGCAAGGACTGTGGGCGGCAGGGGGGGAGGCTGTGCTGGTGGAGGGTCCCGCCGGAAAAGGGAAGGGTCTGAGGTGGAAGGGCAGGCTCAGAGTCAGTCTGCCATGGCAGTCTATATGGGGGGCACTAGAACCCTGTGGCAGCAGTTGCTGCAGGGAGGCAGCATGGAGCTGCACGGAAGAGGCAGGGACGCTCTGCTCCCTCTGGGGCCAGGGGACGTGCATAGGGCCAGCAAGGGGGAGGCCGGGGGACACTCGGGGGAGGTGCAGGGGGGTGGCAGGTGGGGACAGGGGGGAGACCTGGCCCCAAACATTGGTGGAGCTGGGCCCCTGGGCTCTGAATATTGCTGGTGCCCGGGCATCACATGGGTATATAACTCGCCGCCCATGGGTTTCAACCTTGTTTTAATTGGGTTGCCAGGGCTGGCGGTATACTTGCTGGGCCCCGGGGCTGAAACCAAAGCCTGAGCCCCACCACCCAGGGCTAGAGCCAAAGCCTGAGGGCTTCAGCCCTGGGTGGCAGGGTTCAAGCTTCAGCTTCAGCCCTGCACAGTAGGGCTCAGGTAACAGGCCCCCCGCCTGGGGTTGAAGCACTTAGGCTTCAACTTTGGCTCCCCTGCCCGGGGCGGTGGGGCTCGAGCAGGCTCAGGCTTCAGTCCCCACTCCTGTGGTCATGTGGAAATTTTTGTTATCGGAAGGGGGTCATGGTGCAATGGAGTTTGAGAACCGCTGAATGGAAAGAATGTTATCAGATGGTATGGATACATCATCTGCTTTTTTCCCCTAAATACAGAACAGATATATTTATTAAACACTTCTGCCTTTTCTGCATTCATAATTCTACCATTTCCATCTAGGACTGAACCAATACTACTGTTAGGATTCTTTTCCCCCCTAATATACTTAGAAAGCTTAAGGCAGTACAGCCAGTCAAGGCTGTGGCTAAATCCCACAGTTGGCTCCAAGCACTTCCACCCTTGTAAAAGTTTCCCTTTTCTACAGTGACCATGGGCATGTATGTCTCTGAATTACAACCATGAGGCAGGACAGAGGACAGGCTGATTTAAGGCACATTTTACAATAACCAATAAAGATTACAGAGATTAAAATCTTGTCAGAAATTTGTCAGCAGAGGTTTAGGAAATACTTTCCAAAGATTTACAGAATTAACAACCTACTAGGTGTTTTTTGTTTGATTTTTATGTATAAACAGCTGCTGCAGCTGGAATAAAATCAGCCGGAAAAAGAAAGTAAATTTGTTACTAACTTAGATTCTGTTTGACTATTTGCACCAACAGGATTAGCTAAACCTTTAAAAATCATCATAGATGCATTTGAAGGACTTGATTCTGTAGCACTATCACAGGGAAGACTTGATTGCCCAGAGGGGGAGCTACATAGCTGAAGACAAGAAGCTTAAATTTGGTGTGGTGAACAAGAGAGAGCCAGTGAGTCAGGAATTCTGGTGTCTTTAGTGGGAGTGATCAGGCCTTTACTGTGAATTTCTTTTTTACTTACCTCAAATAGAAAATGTCATATGGAAAAGAGGAAAGCTCCTCTAAAGAGTCACCGGTTCTTCTGGAGATCAGAACTGTATCTACTGGAGAAGTTGTGGCCTGTAGCACGGTGGTTACCCCACTCCTGCCCTGAAGGGCTTAAAACAGCCCTGGGAGAGGGCTGTGGCAGGGGAAAGGCTGGGCTGGTTGGAAAGCAGCCACAGTTGTGGCTGGCTTAATATGGGCCCAGCTGGCCCTTATAAAAAGGGCTGTGGGCCCTTATAAAAAGTCTCTCTCTAGGCTGGGAGAGAGGAGGGCCTGGTTGCCTGCAGAAAGGGTACTGGGAGTGAAGCAGGGAACTCTAGGCTGTGGGGTCTAGTTCAAGGCCCATAGAGGTACTGGGAGGCAGAGGAAGGCAGCAGGTCCAAACCCCCTTGCCTAGGATGAGTGGCTTTTATGCTGCAGTCTGCCCCAGGGAGTGGGGGCTTGGGGATGACTGGTAGTAGCCCAGACTGGGCAAGGTGGGGATTAGATGGTTGAGGGGGGGTTCCCAGAGAGGCTGGTAGGGGTATTGCCAGGGGGCAGCCCCAGGGTAAAGGGGCACTGGGGTTCAGGAGAGACATGGGGCCAGCTACAAGTGGGACACTAGCCTGCAGAGGGTGCTCAGGCTGGAAAAGAGCTAATTCCCTGAGAAGACCAGTAGGGGGCGCTGCAGGGGGGTGACTCCTGCACCTTTACATGGCCTAAAAAGGTCCTCTGGAAAAACTAACTTTGGTGTCAAAGATCAGGGACTATGACAGGGGAACTGGTCTCTGTGGATAGACTAAGATCAGCTTCACTGGACTGGAAGGGGTGAGCCCAATCCAACTAGTTAAAGAGGACTGGGCTACCCCTGGGCCGATAAAGGGCTGCTGGTAGGCAGCTGGGGAGAGGGAAAATGAGAAGCCCTGAGAAGCACTGGAGTGGAGCTAACTCCTGTGGTGAGTCTCTGGAGCCAGGGGCTCAGGGAAGCAGCCCCCTGGAGTGCCAGAGACCCGGGGGGCTTGCCTGAAGCATGAGACCAAGGATTGTGTTCCATTTGTTAACCTCTGTTATGAAAATAAACCTCCTTGACTGAGACTGGGCATGGCAATGCATGCTTTGGAGCCAGAGAGAAGCAATGGCCCTAGTGACAGGGACCCAGTCCCATTTGCAACAGAACAGCTGGTTGGCAGAAAGTCCCTCATTTGTAATTCCTTTATTGGAGTGACTTGGAGTAAGCAGTCAGTGGATAAGAGGGAAAGTTCATGGATCAGTAACTGGTTAAAAGATAAGAAACAAAGGGTAGGAATAAATGGTCAGTTTTCACAATGGAGAGGGGTAAATTGTGGGGTCCCCAAAGGATATGTGCTGTTCAATATATTCATAAACTATCTGGAAAGGGAAATGAACAGTGAGGTGGCAAAGTCTGCAGAGAATATAAAATTACTCAAAATAGTTATGTTCAAAGCAGAGTGCAAAGAGTCACAAAGGGATCTTACTAAACTGAGTGACAGTGCAACAAAATGGCAGATGAAATGCTGAAAAGTGCAAAGTAATGCACATTGGAAAACAATCCCAACTGTACATATAAAATGATGGTGTCCAAATTAGCAGTTACTACTCAAGAAAGAGATCTTGGAGTCATCATAGTTAGTATTCTGAAAACATCTGCTCAATGTGCAGCAGCAGTCAAAAAAGCTAACAGTGTTAGGAAATATTAGAAAAGGGATAGATAATGCAACAGAAAATATCCTAATGCCATTATATAAATGCATGGTATGCCCCCACCTTGAATACTGCATGCAGTTCCGGTCGCTCCATCTAAAAAAAATAGATTAGAATTGGAAAAAGTTCAGAAAGGGGCAATAAAACTGATTAGGGATATGGAACATCTTCCATATGAGAGATTAAAAAGACTGGGACTGTTCAGCTTAGGTGTCACCCAGTGAAGTTAATAGGCAGCAGGTTTAATACATGCATAAGGAAATACTTCTCACAACATGCTCAGTCACCTTGTGGAACTCATTGTCATGGGATGTTGTGATGCCCAAAAGTATAACTGGGTTCAAAAAAGAACTAGATAAGTTCATGGAGGATAGATCCATAAATGGCTATTAGCCAAGATGGTCAGGGATGCAACCCAATGGTCCGAGTATCCCTAAGCCTCTGATTGCAAGAAACTGGGACTGGATGAGATGGATCACTCGATAACTGCCCTGCTCTGTTCATTCCTTCTGAAGCATCTGGCACCGTCCACTGTCAGAAGACAGGATACTGGGCTAGATGGCCAATCTTATGTTCATATGGTTTTTGCATGTCTCTCTCACTTGCCAGGATCGGTCTTAGTTTGAACAGGCAGTTGCCCAAGACAGTGAAATGTTTATTGTGTGAGTAACTGCTGGCTATGGGGGTGGACCTTTTCCCATTTGCTTAGGGCAGCAAGAACCCTAGAGTCAGCCTTGCCTGTAGTTTGATAGCCAACAAGCGAAAAATACAACCACCAAGTAAAATGAGTAATAAACTGTAACCAGCCTCACAACCAATAACGACAGCGTTCTATCAGGTGTGTGGTCTTTTGTAAGAGACTCTGTCTTACTAGTCAGAATATTTAGAATCATGGTTCATTAAGAAGACAAGGAAGAAGAAAAAATATTATGCTTTAAAAACAGAACAAACTGCAGAGACTGAATAGCTATGCATTAGGAAGTTTCATAAAGCTTTAGTAACCAACTCAATAGGTAACAAAAAATGTTTCCAAAGGAGAGCTGTACAGATACTATGGAAACCTGACGAGAGAGAACAAATGCATTTGATTGGTACAGCGCTATCCACTGGAAGTGTGCTAGAGTCTAATGAGAAAGAGAAGAGGCTGAAGATTGGGAAGGATTTGCTATTGATTTCAATGGGAGCAGGATTGGGCTGTGCAATAGGTATATTGCGCCTGAGTTCCACAAAAGACAGCAGTAGTGAGAAAGGCAAGAGCATTAGGGGCAGCTTGCAGAAAGTGTATCAGCAGTTAGCAATTACTGTGTTTCAGCCCTTTGCCTTGGGGCTTGACCTCCTATTGTGACTATTTCCTCTTCCACAGTCATTTTAAACCATAACCTTCTGAGAAGCTATATACACTAGATTAATTGATATAGCATGCTGTATACAGTTTTCTCAGTACATTCACAACCAGTATGCTTGGGTAATTTTTATCACCCTTGGGCATTTTTGTTTTGCATATCTCTAGTTACAATTTTACTGAAATCATTTTCTTTTTTATTGGCCTCTTATATCATCGGAGTACCTGTGATTTCCCAAAGGTTAGATGATGAATGACAACACATCATCGGAAGATAAAATACAGGAATTTATTAACTATAACAATTGATACTTTTCCTTCTCTTGTCTGACAGCGAGTCTTGACTGAGTGCCCTACTGATATAAAAATTTAACATGGTCTTTTTGAACCATGTATCAGACAATTAAAATTAAGAATTTTAAAAACAACTTCAACTATAATGAATTAGCTCCAATCCTACAAGTGATAGTGCATGGGCAGACTGGCAGGCCCAAGAATAGTTCCACTGATTTCAGCAAAATCAGTGGGGATCTGTGGAGACCCAGCATTCCATCCACATGCAATCAAGTGCAGAATCAGAGCCTTTAAGTAATTTTGGTGAGTGTTGACCTATAGGCCATATCCTTGTAAGGCGTAATAGCTCATCTATGAGGAAAACTAACATAACGCTTGGAAGCTTTGCTAAGAAATGGAAAAATACCAGCTTGTGACATTATTAATATATAATCACCTTTGACATATGCCCTGTCCTTTTTCCAGTAAGTAGTTTGCCAATCAGGGTCCAGACACCCCAAAGGGAGAATGGAAGGTTTAAACCCTGAAAATGAACAGTTGAACTAACTGATTTCATAATCTATTTTTGTACTATAAAGTGCATTGAGTAAAGTTTACATATTAAAAACGTTACTCCCGGGGGAATTCTGCAACAAAAAAATTAAAATTCTGTGCACAATATTTTCAAATTCTGCAAAATTCTGCATATTTTATTTGTCAAAATAACACAATTATTTTTTGTCATTTATTTCAAAATACCTGCCAGCAAGTATGTCTGTAACAATACAGACAACAAAAAAGATTCAGAAAATGTTTTTTGACAAATAGATTCCTTACCAGGCATATTTATATGGAACTCTGAGTAATAATTCATGTAAATTACAATACATAACCATATTTCCTGCACCCCCTATAAGCAGTTCAAAGGCTAGGGGGGATTAGGGGTAATGGAAGAGCTGAGGGAGAGGGAAATAATTGCTGGGAAGGAGCCTGGGTGTAAACTTGCTGGGTTGTTGGGTATGGGTGGAAAAAATATGGAACAGGATTTTGTGGGGGGTGGAGTGGAGAGGGATTGTTAGGGAGCTTCCCCCACTCAGTCCATGGCTGACCCCTAGCCTCTCCCATTCAGTCAGTCACATGTGTCCTTCCACCCTCACTCAGATACCCACTCTCCCATCCGCATGTGTCCTTGCACCCCCTCCACCTGTCCCAATGTGTCTCGGTGACCCCACTCAGCCACCCCCCATCACTATGTGGCCCTGGACCCCTCCCTGGTCCTGCTCCTCCACTCCCATTCAGCCCCTACCCCAGTCTGTCCTCCCCCACTAGCCCTTATGAGCCCCTCTCTGACTCCCCAGCAACCCCACAGGAGTCATTTTTAAATAGAGAAGACGGATGGGGGGAGGAAAGGTAGGTTATGGGGAACAAAAAGGTGAAAAAATGCTTATAAGGAATAATGCATGTATACACTTACCCGAACTCCCCTCCCCTTCATCACCAGGTTTCTCTGTGCTCCCCTCATGGGACTGGTTTGACTCTGGCTGAGTTTCAAACAGCTCCTGGCTCATCACATGGTTTGTTTCATCTTACATGCCCCTCTCCCACCTTCTCATGCACAGCAGGGGTCTCTGTGCCAGGCTCTCACAAAATGTCCAGTCACTTTTAGGATGCACATGGGATCCCCACCAAGTATGGCATGCAATATGTTGTCGAAGCAGCAGGTCTGCAGGCCAGAACCAGATTTGTTGTTGCCCTTGTTCATCTTCTGCCAAAGTTTCTTTGCTTTCATGCAGCATTGCAGCTCATCCCTGTTGTGCATCAGATTTAGCATCCCCTGTGCAATCTGCACGTAGATGTCTGTATTTCTTCAGAGACTTCTTAGCTGGGCTTACACAGCCTCTTTTCCCCACAGGCTGAGATCCATGACTTCTTTCCTACTCCAGCAAGGAGCACATCTAACAGCTCTCTGAGGGGTATATCTACACACTGAAAAAACCCTGCCCATGAGAGCGAGTCTCAGAGCCCCGATATACAAACTCGGGCTCATGCTATGGCACTAAAAATAGCTAAATAGACATTCCTGCCGTTTCAGCTCTGAAATCTGGTGGGGAAGCAGGGTCTCAGAGCCCAAACCAGGCAGGGATATCTACATGCAGCTCTTTTTTGTGTCATAGCGTGAGCCCAAGTCAATAGAGCAGAGGTGGGCAAACTACGGCCCACAGGTCGGATCAGGCCCATCAGGGCTTTGGATCCGGCCCACAGGATTGACGCGGAGCACTCTGCCCCACTCCACCCCCCGAGGCCGCAGTGCTGGCTGCTTCCAGGAGCAGCGCGGGGCCAGGGCAGGCAGGGAGCCTGCCTTAGCCCCGCTGCGTGCCGCTGCCACCCTGGAGTTGCTCGAGGTAAGTGGTGCCGGGCCAGAGCCCACACCCTGAACCCCTCGTGTACCCCAACCCCCTGCCCTGAGCCCCCTTCTGCACCCATCCTGTACCCCAACCCCCTGCCCTGAGCCTCCTGCCACACCCCTCCTGCACTGATCCTCCACTGCACCCCACACCTCTCCTGCACCCCAGCCCCCTGCCGCACTGCTCCTGCACCTCAACCCCTTGCCTGCATTCCACACCCCTCCCTGCACCCCAACCCTCTGCCCTGATCCCCCTTCTGCACTCTGCACTCCCTCCCACACCCCAAACTCCTGCCCCAGCCCTACATGCAATTTCCCCACCCAGATGTGGCCGTTGGGCCAAAAAGTTTGCCCACCCCTGCTATAGAGTTTGGGCTCTGAGGCGTGCTATTGCAGGGTTTTATTTGCAGTGTAGACAAACCCTGAGTGTGTGGAGCTGGTGTGATCAGATGCACACAACAAACGTGGGCTAGTCGGTATGCTCGCCAAGATGGGCAATCAAGAAAAGGTATTTCAAAAACACAGGGAGGATTTTAAAGAGTGACACAACTTCTGGTGTCTGTGATCCCAGGCACTGGACTTCAAAGTTGTGACCAGACCACTGTCACAGGAACTGAGGCATTGTGGGACAGCGGCTAGAGGCCTGGTAGGGCACAGCTACACAGCAAGTGTCAGCACATAGCAACAAGTCTCACAGCCTAGTTGTAAAGTACTGCATGGATTTTGGGTGCACAATACTCGACAAGACATGAGAGTGTCTTGTTAACTAGGTCTTGACTCTAGAATGCATGTTATGATTTTATTTTATATGTAACCCTTTGTTTCCAATACTTCCACTTGCTACTTCTTGAATCTCTATGCTTTGTTAAATAACCTTTGTTATGGCATTATAAACATTTGTCACACTAAGTACTGTGTGTTAAGCAGAGTGGTAAACTGAGGTGGAACTGGTAAGGTGGGGAGTACTGTTTCTGTAGAAGCAGTGAATCTGTGAATACTGCAATGGACACTCCAGAGAGAAAGAGGGCTCAGGGGTTGGGGTGTGCCAATTGGTAACCATAGAGTGACAGCAGGGTCTGCGAGGCCTTGAGGAGAATGTTTATGTTCCCCATGGCTGGAGGAGTCGGGGAGCTGATCCATATCAGGTACAGACAAGACCTCCTCATTCTGAGGCAGGTGCCTTACAAATCTGGGTACCCCCAGGATGAGTCATACCCTGTTTAACTACTTCCACTTCTCCTTTTTCAGGCCTGATCCAAAGCCCATTGACGTTTATGGAAAGACTCTCATAGACTGAAATTGGCTTTGGATCAGGCCATTGTTTAGGAGGCTCACTTCTAAGCAGGATGTCTACGAAACATGTGTTTGATAAACAGATTTTTAATTTATCTCTAAACTACAAATATCGCTGGATATCTACAAATATTGCTGGATATCTCAGATGTTGAAAACAAGTAAATAAAACATCTTTTATTTAAGGGCCGATTTCCACTGATTCAACAAATGAGTTTTAAAACTGTGCTTAAGGGGCTTTACACATGATTGTGGATAGTCAGGGTTCCAAACAATGTAGCCCATCAAGCTATAGTAGAATGATCATGCTGTAGCACGCCATCGTTAGCGATCCATTTGAGAGCACAGGTTTTGAACATTTTTCTGGTCTCAGATGGTTTGGCCTTTCCTACAATGGCTGGCCAAATCACGTTAAAGCGCCATTTGGACACAATCACATGTAAACCATGCTTAGCAATGATCTCTATAGTTGGCTGATATGCCATGCAGGCAGGGCAGGGATTGAGATGGTGATATATTCCTAACCAGAGATTAGACTTCTGGGAATGGAAGTTTTGTGCCATTTATTTGTTGTATACAGCAACCTTTTGTGAGTTCTGGGTGCTTGTGAAGAACTGGGGAGGAAGCAGATATTGTGGCTCCAAGAAGTTAAATACACCAAAAAAAATTAGGACTGTTTAATTTGACAAGAGCTAGTTTCAGACTATAAATATCAGAATGGTGGAAAAAAAGAGGGGAAAAAAGCTGATTATATTTTTAGAAAACATTTTCACAAGCTGACAATCCAACAAAATAGAATTCCTGTCCATGGGAACGGAGCGAACATAAAACTGGTACTTAAAAAGGGGGCGAGAGTAGAAAACAGAAATTGTTGATAACTCAAAGAGAGGTTACCAGTAGGCTACGTGTATGAATCTTTGAACTCTATCTTTTTGTTGCTGTATTTTATATAAATGACATGACTTGATGGAGCTATATTTCAAAGTTTGCAGATGAGATTAAAATTACAGAAGACATCAAATCCATTTCCTATAAAGTAAATGTGTTAGACTGATTATGCTTTTGGACTAATAGATGAAAACAGCAGATAAATGAAGACTTTTAAGTCAGAGCAAAAGAACTCAAAAAAGAAATAGTTATTATAAGGAAAGGCACTGTAGCGTTCTACCACAGTAAGATAGATAAGACTTAGAATGCAATATTGTTAAGGTTTTCAGCCAATGTACATATAAAATGAAAAATGCGGAATCAAATTGCTAAGGGAACACTGCAGAGATAACAGGTCTGGTAATTTTGCCATATGAGTCCCCGGTTAGATGTTTGTGACTCTGTCTGTATATTTACTCATTTCTGTTTCTTAGGCTAAAATGTTTATTTTTAAATTCATAATGTATAACCAGTATCGATCTCTACATTTTGGAGAACAGAAGTTATCAAAGAATGTCGCAACAATGTCACACTGCATCACCACATAACAACTGGGTACTCGTCATAATATAATTCAGTGTAACCATGTCAGAATTACAGTTTGAATGCTTAATCAGAGGTAATGTTAAACTAATTTACACAGCTGATAAGGAAACATCAGTTAATCTCTACATTTTCTTTACCTATGGGATATTGCCATTTTGTTTACTCACTGAAATGATTAAAAAGGTGTTTCATCGTGATCCATTTTCCACAGAAATGCGTGTGCTTTCTAGAACTCTATCTATTCTTCAATATATGCAAACAAAGGACTATATCATGTCATTGACTGTTAACAGAAGTCCCAGCTGAAATGGAATTCTGTTCAAAAATTGGTGGCATGATACATCATCCTAGCTCTCTGTTGCAGTGCTATATGACTGCCTCCCAAGCATTTATATATGGAAACAACAATAGCAGTCTCTCTCACGTCCACGATTGTAGAAAAAATAGCTTGATTAGTTCAAAATCTGGTGTATGTGCATGTGTGAAGAACTTACTGAGGGAAAGCTAAGCTGTAGAGATGAGTTTTGCATTTAGTTTAGGGCAAGATCCAGAGTCATTCTTACCTCTTGCAGTAGTGAGTTCCACAATCTAGCCCCTGTGAAAGTTCTGTCTCCTGCCCTCCTGAGCTTTGCTATATTGGTCAGTTTCCTGGTTCCACTGCAGCTGTTGTAAAAGGACATAATAGTTGAGAGACAGATGATGCCAGGCAAACTCCCAATGATAGTCTGGTAGCTAGGGCCATGCCCATGGAGGGCTTTCGATATCTGGACAGAGATCTAGAAATAGGCTCCAATCAATAGGGATCCAGTGCAGAGAGCAGAGCACAGGGTGATATATTGGTTCATAGTAACCTGCGGGAGCAGCAGCTCTGCATTTTTTACCAGCTGGTGCTTTTCCAGTATGTGTGGTTTCATACCTAGATATAACGATTTTCTGCAATCCAGCCCAGAGGATGCATGGATCACTGTCAGTCCTGTGTCTGATCGAATAGAGTGCAATCCTCTGACCAGTCACTGATCGAAGCATTTTTGCTGCTGTGATTATTTGGGCATCTGATAGCGCTAGGGAGTCAGAGGACCTCACAACTACAGAGCATGTGAACTGATAGCAGATGCTTATTATTATTATTAATGGGAAGGGGGAGGATTTATTTGTATTACCATAGTGCCTAGGAGTCATAGTCATGGACCTGGATGTTATAGAAGAGACAAGGTAGAGCCCAAATTGTCTTATGTGAACAGTAGCCTTATGTGGCCAAATCATGAGGCCCTTATTTACCAATTATGCCACCTTTACCCATGTTGATTGCAATGGCACTATTCATACAGTGGGGTATTGCTAACAATGGGTAAAGGTGGCAGAACTGTTTTACACTTGATTTTATTGGGAGTTTGCCTGATCAAGAAATGTGTAAAGACTTCATAATTTGGCACAATATATAATCCTAAATCCCACAGTAAATAAATCTTGTTCATATGGACAGAAACCTTTCATCTTCTAACACTTTGCACTTATATGGCACCTTTCATCTGAAGCTCTCAAAGCACTTCACAGATATTAATTGAACATGTCTAAGTTTGAAATCCAGATCTGAATTTTGCAGCGTGGGCCCAACGCTAATGCAAATCCTGAACCAATTCTGACCATCAAAAAATATACTTTAGTGCAGGGGTCAGCAACCTTTCAGAAGTGATGTGCTGAGTCTTCATTTATTCACTCTTAATTTAAGGTTTGCCGTGCCAGTAATACATTTTAACGTTTTTAGACAGTCTCTTTCTATAAGTCTATAATATATAACTAAACTATTGTTGTATATAAAATAAATAAGTTTTTTAAAATGTTTAAGAAGCTTCATTTAAAATGTAATTAAAACGCAGAGCCCCCCCGGACCGGTGGCCAGGACCCGGGCAGTGTGAGTGCCACTGAAAATCAGCTCACGTGCCGATTTTGGCACACGTGCCATAGGTTGCCTACCCCTGCTTTAGTGCCAGTGCAGTTTTTAGTTATTTATATACAGTTTGCAGGGCACTAGCCAAATAACGAGATAATAGGAATATAAATATATTCTGTATCAAGGACTCATTCTCCAGACTTTAATCAGCTAAACCTCCCACTTAATTGAGTGGGGGTGGGGGGTGGAGAGCAAGTGAGTGTGCGTGTGTGATTTTATTCAGCATGCTAGCATAGCTATGGCTGTGTGCAGAAACCAAGAGGAAGAGACAAACATTCTAGCCTGAAAGGCTCAGAAAGTTGTTAGCCATCTGATACACACACTTGACATCACAAACTCTTCCATAACTCATGATCTGCCCAAGATTAATCCTCTCTTTGATGATTATTGTGTCATGCGTTATAGTTCAGAAGTATAAAAATAGCAATCAAAGGACTTCCTGGTTAATTTAAACCTGTCTCCAACTCTCTGAAGGGAATGAACATACTTTGGATGTGGAAGTAACTGAGCATGAAAAAGATATAAGATTGCTCATATTGAATATGGGAGTTCTCGGCTCAAATAGATTCTCCATCAAATCTCATAACATAATCATCAGTAATAACCGATTCTTAATAAAAATCACATTTCAGTGCTCTCTCCCTGTTTAGTTTCCCTTTACATTTAGATCAGATAGTGTGTTCCCCCCAAACCTAGTGAAATTCTGGAAGACTGTGAACCTCCTCATCTAGCTTTATTGCTTTAAATCAGACCTGGAGATGGCTTTTGCTTTGCCAATGAAAATCATGTTAACATTGACAAAGAATGCAAAGATCAGTGTTTTATTTAGAACACATTCTTCTGTTACAACTTGTACAGATTATTTCAAATCATGGTATTTGCTTCTAAATTACAATTTTCATTTTAATAGTCTTTTTAGATAGGAAAAAGGATTTGTTCTCAATACCTGGGTTTCCTGTCAGAGCTACCAAAAATACAGCATGAGCTGTTGAAAAAGCGTGCATTCTTATATTAAAGCTATTATTCTGACCTTAGCTCACACATGCAGCACAATACATGCACTTATATCTCATCTTTATGCCCGTTTAGATATGGTCAGTAGTAAAAAAAAATCATTTTTTTCTTTACATAACTAGGTATGTCCTTGTGGCCACTTCCATAGTATTGAAAGAATGCATACAGATACAAAGGAATTCATTATTTTAACCCAGATCACACATTAAATACTTTAAATTAGCTAAAACAAACAAACACACACACACATCAAATAAAAGCCCTCTTTCCAATTGTTTGCAAAAGTACAGTATTAGATACATTTCTGGATAAAAAATTAATCTGACTGAAAAATTACAGTAAGTGCTGCTTCCTCCAAACCTTGCTAGTGAGGAAGATTTTGAAAGAAATCCTTGTCTGAAACAATAGAAAGGCATTTAATTATATGTGCATTTATTGCTCAGTGTAAGGCAGGTTGTACATCAATCTTCTCATTAGGAAGCTATAATAATATGACTCCTAAGAATTCCTTCCGTTAAAAAATATATTCATTATATCAATTAGCTGGGTCAATCCAAGAATGTAAAACCTGAGGATATTTACAAACTGAATAATAAGATGCATCTAGGTTAGATACAAAATATTAAAACACACTTAATTGTTCAAACAATTGTCCACACAAAGGCTCTGTGTTTCAGAAGTTGTAGGCATGCAAATGCATGCACAGAAAATATGCACATATTTGTGCACCTAATTTCCATGCACAATTACAACTGTGTGTCCACAAACAGATAATTCTGTGTCTATCTGGTAATTTGCATAGGCAAATAGTTTGCCTAAATAGACTAAGTAGTTGTGCACACAGATTAGTTGCAGATTTTTGTACATAAATTCATGTACCTTGTCTTTTAGAAACTGGGCCTTTTAAGACTCCTGCCCTGCAAAATAAACTACTACCTCAAGTCAGGCAAAAAACTAAGAAAAACAATGGGTCTTATCATGCCCTGAAGATGAACAGATTCAGAAAATGCAATTGTCACATCAAGGACTTCTTTGGGTTTGCCAGGAAGACTCCTCAAAGCAACTTAGTTCATATGGTTTAGATTACAGTTATCCCATCACAACCATGGGTGTATATACAGAAAGTATGTGACAATAAGAGGAGATGGTAATAACATGTGTTCTCTTATGTGGAAAATAATTGTAAGAGCCTTAGATTTATAGAATTGTTGGTAATAAGATAAGTACATTCTAGATAGATCATACCATACATAGCAGAGGGATATCAAATTTAGCAGATGATTTGAGGGAACCGACAGTACTGAAGTTGGCAATCAGAAGAAAAGGATCAGAACAGACTAGTGACATGGGAAGGCAAGTGTCTAATCCAGTTCAACATGGAAAAATGTAAGGGACTGAAGATTTGACATAGGGATCATACCTTCAATGTGGTTATATGCCGCAAAAACAGATTTAAAAGACAATTCTGGCAGCCAGTATTTAGTAACTAAAGCTATATTTACACTAGCAACTGTATGTGCATATATGGACATTGTTGTGTAATCCCCCTACTGTCTACATCTGAACCCCTGAAGCATATGCGTGCAGAAGATTGCACAGCGAGAAAGCTAGCACGCATGAAAGGTGTTGGTATGTGCATGTCTCCACTGAAACATGGTTCCGTATCCATGCTATAGTGCAGTATGAATGGGGGCAAGGTCCTGAGTTTCAGTAGTCCTCCAGGTCCATTCCCACAATGCAATGGATTCTTTCCTGCCTGACGCTCACCCAATGTATAAAGATCTGCCCCCCTCTATCAGCTGTAGTAGCAAGCAATGCTGACCACTTCAGAACAGTTTTCTGCTACATTTTGGTCAGCACAGATGAACATGAATCATGTTCCCAGAGCAACCATCCAGTCCACTGCCAAGGAACTGATAGTCTAGTTTCCATGAGGGTCCAGGGAGTTTTTTTCCAGGGAGTAGGCAGGACCCTGTTGTCTGCATTAGTCCACATGCCTTTTGTAGTCCTCCTTTGCCTTTCAAAGTGTCCCTTCACCTCCTCTTGGATGTGATAAATGAGTTGTTCCACATCCTCTAGCAGAAGGGAGAGGTAAGTGGGAGTTGCTATTGCCAAATGTATGAAGGCAGAGGACAGCTTCAGCAACATGCAACAAGGCGGTTCCTAGAGTGTCTCCTGTGATGCAGAGAACTCTGGGATACCACCCCTGAAATGGAAGCATTAATGTCGTATACCAACAAAGGGCAGTGGGGACATAGGTATATGTGTGTAGCCAGCATGTACCCGTGCCCAGCACATATAGCTAGTAGTACACACTCTCAAGGGTAGACATAGCCTAATAGAAAAATGAAACATTTAACACAATGGACCTGCTCCTACTCCCAGTAAAGTCAATGGAAATTTTGCCATGGACTACAGTTTGAACAGAATTGGCATCAATAAGCAGCAGTGAAGAAACTCCTAATACTTATTTTACTTTATTACTTGATTTGAATGTTTTTATGTATTACATACTAGTTCTGCTCAACTGATATTTTAGCACCTTATGTATAGATCAAAATTTGTATTTGTATCTTTATGTATATGTTTTAGTATTTGACTGTAATAATAATGTGTTGTATGCATTAGCTATGTGCACGAGCCTTAACAAATAGCTTTAATAAAGGAAAGTTTGTAAAGTTCTTGGATTTGTAAATAGGGGAACTGAGCATAAATCAGCTGAGGATTTTTTGGAAATGTGCAAAAATTTTAGCAAGTCTTACGGAATATAACCCCTAGTTGGATGCTATACTGATGCACAGAGACTGAAAAAATAGGAAAGGTACAGTGTAGGGTGACAAAGATGATTAAGAGGCTTAGTGACCAATTCTACTTCAGCATCAAACTGTGAAAGCAATTCCATTGTGGGGAGAGCCACATAATAACTGATATGATGATATGACCTAGAGATTTCAGTGGAGTTATTCCTGAACTGATCTTATATCTCTAGCTGTGATACAATGTTTTGTCATTCAAAATGGCCCCCAAACTTTGGGGGGCTAAATCTTAATAGGGCTCCCTTAACTGTGCCTATGCTATTTAAAGGCATAACAACACACCCACAACAGATAGGTAACTACATGTGCAGATGCTGATTTGAGCTTGTAGTTATTCAAATACCACCTCAGCTTTTGGGGGAGTAATTAGAGAGGTTGGTAGAACATTGGACCACAGTTCATAAATTACAGAAGTGACATATTTCTCAATGACACACTGTATGGTGTTTTATGTGCTTACTTATCCATTGAACTTAGTAAAAATATGAACTCTACATTGTAAGTTTCTAACCTGCATTCCACTATACATACTAAATTTGTGGAGTTTTTATTACAGTAATGAAATAATGTTAATGTTTCCATAAAACTTGGGAGCCTGTATTAGGGTTATACAATGGCTTTTACAACCTTATTATTGTTCAGACATTGATATAAGAAGAAAGTGACAGGAAAAAAAATCCCATAACAAGGCAGCACAGCCAGAAAAGTACACAATCAAATTCTCACATATGTCATAGAATGTAAATAATAACTGCACTTTAAACTGTCAGGATGGAGAGATGATGCCAGGCAAAATGTGAGAATGGAGGAGGACAAGAAAGATGAGGAAGAAGGTGAAGACTGAGATACAGAAGGAGGAGGAGAGGTAAGGGAAATTAGGGAAGATGGTGCTTTATAACCATGTATTATTGTGACTGTGCTCTTCAGGGTCAACTTGAGGAGGATACAAAAGTCCAAAGTTTACTGAGTTCCCCATTCCCTGCCACCCAGAGAGGGCTTCCCTGCAACAGTCTTGCCAGGCCCCCAGGCCCATCCCAGGCAGCACACAGAGCCGAATAGTCTTTCTGGAGTAAAGCAAAGAAATAGTCCCATTAAGAGAACAAACTCTAATCCTGTGCTATACCTACCTTCCCCTGGAAGGGCTCCAGCAGCCAGCAGTCTGTTCAGAGGTTCTTGCCTGGTTCTTTCCTCAGGAAGCAAAGCCTAGAAGGTGCGTTTCCTTCCCTAGTCACACAGCTACTGAACTGTCTTTTTCAGCTGCCCCTTCATTACCTGAAAGCGAGAAGTCTGGTGTAGTGGGACAGAGGTGAGTGGGCTCACAGCAGCTTGTTAGCCCTGGCTGGCTCAGTGTGGAGTTGATATACCCCAATGGTAGTAAATAATATTCCTCAAAATGCACATAAATTCAGATGATAATTCCACCTTAGGTTCGAATGGCAAGAGCGAAGAGTTTGTGCTGGGCTCTCTTGTTTTTGATCTCACTAGATACTCTTTCAAAGGAATTAGAGTTTTATTGTTAGGCTTGGAAGGATTAGATTGTTATTGGTATAGGCTGATTTCACCATGCACATACAAACTGAAGAAAAAAGATTTTCATTGATAACTGTTAGGAGGAGGAGCAGGTTGACCCAGAGGCGGATTGAGTAAATGGAATCCTTTATTGCAATGCTTGTTCCCCTTGACCCAATTGTCAAGTAAGCCCCGAATTAGTTACAGCACACTCTTTTTGTTTGGGTTAGCATGTACTCGCCTACATCCGCTACAACGCCCCAAAAACCATTATTAAGTAATAGAAACACCCATACTGTTAGTATGCCCACCCCTCTCTATTACTCACAGCATTACACATGTCATACAGGCATTTTAACCTTGAAAATACTTTTCTTTGCAACAATCTGTTGCCATAAATCTCCCTCATCAGCAGTTCTTAGGGGACGGAGGAAGGGGCCATGAGCAGTTCTCAGGGGAGGGAGGAAGGGGCCATGACCCAGGGCTCACTTATGTAGCTGGGAAAGGAAGGGAGGAAGACATAACACTTCTTTACCCAAAAGGTATCCTTTAGATCCCCACATTTCTTATGCAGCTGCAATACGCATCAATTCTTAACAAGGAAAAGGGAAGGGAAAGGGGTAACACTATCTATCAAGCGAAGAAAGAGCGCGTGCCTGTGCCAATGTCCTGATACCATGCCAACACACCAGCGGTTTTCCATGTCTTTACTTAACCCTTACATATTCCAACAATAACAACTGAAATTTACAGACAGGCATAGTAAGGAAAATAGTGCTTGAGAACTTAGTGGAATTTGATTTAAGGCTATTTTTACATGTGATGTTGACAATTTGTGCTGTAATGGTTATAAAGCTTTAACTTTTTGAATTAAATAATTATTTTCTGACCCTCAATTTCCCACAACTGTGAAAACTTAAATTGCTAAAAATGGAAAAAATGCTTAATTATAAACATTGCTATTATCAAAATTATAAAAAAAACCCATCTAATTCTGCCAAGTCTATTTATGGTGTGTAGTCAGGATCCATTATTCTTTGTGTTATTTATATTCCTCACAAACTTCTTTTCTCTCCATTCTCTTTTTCATTCTCACTCTCTGTATACATGTGTGTATAGATAGAATTTGGAAACTCAAAGACAAGCTCCCTGTCACTCCCCAAGGGTGCAACACAATTTGTTACTTCTGCTGAAAAGATGAAGCTAATAACGTTATGCTGTGTTCCATGCCATTGAGGGGAGCAAACACATGCTAAGTCACGAAAAAATGTCCTAAAAGCTGAGGAAGACACAGAGCAGAGCCACTATTAGTGCACTCTTGTGAGTCCACCCCAATTTGAGGGTCCAGAGCCCTTCCTCAATATCTCCGCAACACGGGGTTGTGCAGATTATGGGTTTGCTCAACCCAACCCATAATCTGCACAACCTCATGCAGAGAGTGTATGGAGTTGGGGCATCTGCTCTAGGCAGTCTATATCCCTAGTGGATTGTCCAGCAGGAATCCATACGATGTTAATGCTACAGCTTGGAACGTTTACTTCCAATCTGCTGCTTCTATTTCCCTGAGGAGATGTGGTGTGGGGAATAGTTAAGAGAGAGATACCCAATAGCCAATGGCAAAAAGTCAGTCATGATGCCATGAGTGTGAATATGTGTCGGTAGTGGAGGGGCTGTTCCACAGATGCGTTAGCACTGAGTGAGCAGATGTCCCAAGATCTGCAGGATTAGGGCCAGGATTCCCCATGGAATTCAAGGAGCCACAAACTCCTTGTCTTCTGAGGAGAGAATGGCCCAGCTTACACAGAGCTTGAAAGCTGCAGCTGTATTGATGTAGTTTTCCCCCTCCTGTGGGTTTTTGAAGAGGAGGGGTCATATGGCTCCATGTTACTGCATTTAATTAAATAAGCAGCTGCATACACTGCAGAGGGATGCTGAGCCCAAACGCAGCCTTTGTGCTGGCAGAGAGAGTTTTGTCTACATATATCTGATTTGTTTAAGCTCTGTTTTTATGGCATTCATGAATAAGCATATATACCCAGGACAACATGCTACCTACAGGCTTGGATGGAATATATATTTTAAGGAGGTAAATATTGTAGAACATTCACAATGAAAATGACCTTCCAAATGCAAGATGATAATGAACCACATAAGTCTGTCTCTGTGATATAAATTAAAACCTGGCCATTGCACTCTACATACGCAATCTCCTTGACTAAAGTACCTGTCCACTTACCCTTTAAACAAACTGGAGTTTCACTTAGTTCACACTATTCTTGCTGTTGAGGAAAAAGAGCCAATTTTCGTAGTGAGCAGGAAAAACATATTGGTCATGGCAATGGACAACAAGACACCATTTTTACAATCCAATAGATTTTAGGAAAGGAAACAAAAAAATGAAGACATGATACATGTATTACAGTCCTCCAAGGCCACATCTTCCACTATCCAAGTTCCATCCATTCACCAGTATAACATGCCGGCATTATTATGAGTAAATAAACTCTGAGCATGACTACCAAAGAAAACCTGCAATGTAACTGTAATCCAGACACAGTTAATTCAGTCCTTCATTGACAGCCACGCTCTTCTGTTCTGGACAGTACGGAGCTGCACAGCACAGGGTTGTTATCCAAAAAGAATAACTTGGTACAATGGACATGCACTGGTACAAGATTAATATATTACTCTCTTCCTTTCCTATACCTAGAACATCACTTACACAAGAACCTAGTGAAGTGTCACTCAAATGGTCCTTCCTGAGGTTATGATACCCTGAAACATACCACAGTACAATGCAATAGCTTTATAATCCACTCATGAAAGACAGGGGCGGCTCTAGCAATTTCACCGCCCCAAGCACGGCGACACGCCGTGGGGGGCGTTCTGCCGGTCGCCAGTCCCACGGCTCAGGTGGACCTCCTGCAGACGTGCCTGCAGAGGGTCCACTGGTCCCGCAGCTCCAGTGGACTTCCCGCAGGCACGCCTGCGGATGCTCCACCGAAGCCGCGGGACCAGCGGACCCTCCGCAGGCACGCCTGTGGGAGGTCTACCGGAGCCGCCCGCCGCCCTCCCAGCGACTGGCAGAGCGCCCCCGCGGCATGCCGCCCCAAGCACGCGCTTGGCGTGCTGGGGCCTGGAGCCGCCCCTGATGAAAGACTTACCAGTACCTTCTCATGTTTCAGCTCCCTCAAAAATGACCTGTTACTTATTGGCTGTAAATCCTTGACCTAAGTTCATTTTCAGGACATGCCTCTGAACTTTATTGTCCTTAGTGTTCTCCCTTAAAGGGAAGCTGTCAGGTTTAAAGTCATACATTTCTCCTATGTAACAAACACTACTTTAGTTTATGAAAACTGGAAACATTTTTAAAATTCTATTGCAATCTTGCCCTCTACTCTGGAAACACGCACATAGGGGCCAGGAAATATAGGCTCAAATTATGCCACCCTTTCTTGTGTCGAGTAGTATCTTACTCTGTGAGTAGTCCCATTGATTATCACTGTTTATTCTACTGATACAGTATTTACAGTAATATATTCAGGGTCAGTCATTTTCAGGCAACAGACTCAGTCCTTTTTATTATATAATTTCTATTTCTTCTTTTTTCAGTCATTCACCCAGGCTGCTCATTAAAGTAGAAAAATCCATAAAGGCTTCAATGTGTAATGCAAAGATTAATTCTTAAAATTGACTTTTTTTCTGCCTAAGTCATCAAATATTGCATATACATGGCTCTAAATTATTTGAAAGTCACATGAAAAAAGAAGCTCTTCCTGAAGGTGATATTGTGCAATAATTTTGTTCTTCTGTACACAGTTATGTAGATTATTACACTGAGTTAAGGCATGGTCCGTACTATGCAACCTGCAGCTGAATTCAGCAAAGCTTGTTTGACATTCCACAGTGTATGCTGCGGTAACAGTGAGAATGATAATAGCTGAATTTAGCACATTCTCTCTGCTTCTTTATCACCAGTGCAAGATTACTTCAACTTTTAGCTGATTAAACAAAATAACCAAGATCTTAAAAAACAAACAGAGAAAACAGAAATACCATCATGTGGAAACCTGCTCTCAGGTCCAAGCTAACCCTCTCAGCAGGGTTTGCACCATTAGAGCCACAGCATAGACCTCTACCACTCGAATTAATGGAGTAACTAGTAGCAGTAGTAGGCTGTTATCCTCTACGTGGACTAGTCAGTAGAGGGGGATGAGACACACACAAACATTTTGCCAGTGGGTTTCACAGTTATTTGCTGTTAACAAATAATGCAGGGACTGAGAACTCCTGGGTTCAAGTCCATGTTTTAGAAAAGAGTGTGTCTAGTGGTTATAGATCCTTCTGCCTCTGTGCCACTAGCCTATCTCTATCGCCTTCTGCTCTTATTTGCCCCAGCCTAGCTCCTGTCCCGCACCATACTGCCTCCTGCCCTCTGCTCCTATCCAGATGTCCCACCCCAGAAACTGCCCATCTCCCTCTCTACACCTGTATACCCCCAGCCACCTCTGATCCTCTCCATACCCTCCCACGACTCACTTCTGTATCCTTCCCCACCACTGCTACCCCCGGCTCCTATCCCCTACCCTCGTCTGCTCCTATCCACCCCGATCCTTGGCTCTTGACATCTTTGCAACCTTAGTGTTCTTTTAGCATAGGTTTCTTTGTTAGATATCAATGATATTTCAAAGCACTGTCATTTACACTCGTGTTTATGGGTGGTGTGCGTGTTTTCCTTATTCACAGGTCTAAAATAGAATAATCTACTTAAAGTATTCCTGCTGCACCAAATGTATAATTAGCTAATTCCTTCAGTCCTTAGTCAAGCAGAACTCCCATTGAAGTTAATAGTTAATGAGTCAATGAGTGATTTTGCCTGATTTGGATCTAAACGCTGTATACATTGAAATGGAAAGGAAAGTAAGGAGATGCTGTCAGTTTGGATCGCAGCATTTGGATAAAAAATTAAGAATCAAAGTCTTCTCTCAAATTAGAAAGGACATGAACTCTACAGAATAGAATGAATGTACCAACAAAACATACAAATGAGTTCTGAAAAGCTATTTCTATTAATAATGAGCCATCACTCTACCAGGAAAAGATTTTTAAGTTCTCAGGAAATATCACAGGCTAATAACTAAATCAAATGGACTAAACAAGGAAATGAAGGAACAGACACTGTTCAAGGATCAGCTACAGTAAATGGAAGCAAATGGGAGGTTTTCATAGAAATTATTCTTTAGTCAACTTCTGTTCTGAAAGATCTGTCAAGGGCATAAAGTAAATCAAACACTTTAGGAATAAAAACAACAAATGACTACGTCTGTTTCAATGTCTCGCAAAACAAAGCCAAGTATAGCATTTAGTGCAAACAAATACCTACAGAATCTAAGCAATTTAATAACTTGCTTCATGTATTTACAAAGCTCAGATAACACATGCCAGTGATCAAGAATTTAACACTAATAAATCTGTGGCTTCTGGTTGAATCAGATTTGTCAAATAACTGATCTGATGAATATTATGATTTACTGTGAATAAGGCATTTAATGATTCCCTTTCTCCTCCATTCCAAATTGTTATTTTATATTATTTTATAGAACTGGGTGAATAATTAGTGAATATATTCATTGAATATTTTATTAGAAATACTTTTGAGAAATCGGTCAAACACCACATTTAACATTTTTTCTTTTTGTTATTCTCCCAGCACCACGCTACTGCACTCAGCATTTCACAGAACTAGGAGGTACAGGACTCAGATCCGCCTATTGCAAAAAATACAGGACTCTGCCCCTTGAGCTGATGAAGAATGTCCATTAGCTGAAACAGTCTGTCTGCTTCCATAAGAACGGCCGTACCGGGTCAGACCAAAGGTCCATCTAGCCCAGTATCTGTCTACTGACAGTGGCCAATGCCAGGTGCCCCAGAGGGAGTGAACCTAACAGGCAATGATCAAGTCATCTCTCTCCTGCCATCCATCTCCATCCTCTGACGAACAGAGGCTAGGGACACCATTCTTTACCCATCCTGGCTAATAGCCATTTATGGACTTAGCAACCATTAATTTATCCAGTCCCCTTTTAAACATTGTTATAGTCCTAGCCTTCACAACATCCTCAGGTAAGGAGTTCCACAAGTTGACTGTGCGCTGCGTGAAGAAGAACTTCCTTTTATTTGTTTTAAACCTGCTGCCTATTAATTTCATTTGGTGACCCCTAGTTCTTGTATTATGGGAATAAGTAAATAACTTTTCCTTATCCACTTTCTCAACATCACTCATGATTTTATATACCTCTATCATGTCCCCCCTTAGTCTTCTCTTTTCCAAGCTGAAGAGTCCTAGCCTCTTTAATCTTTCCTCGTATGGGACCTTCTCCAAACCCCTAATCATTTTAGTTGCCCTTTTCTGAACCTTTTCTAGTGCTAGAATATCTTTTTTGAGGCAAGGAGATCACATCTGTACACAGTATTCAAGATGTGGGCGTACCATGGATTTATATAAGGGCAATAATATATTCTCAGTCTTATTCTCTATCCCCTTTTTAATGATTCCTAACATCCGGTTTGCTTTTTTGACCGTCTCTGCACACTGCGTGGACATCTTCAGAGAACTATCCACGATGACTCCAAGATCTTTTTCCTGACTCGTAGCTAAATTTGCCCCCATCATATCGTATGTATAGCTGGGGTTATTTTTTCCAATGTGCATTACTTTACATTTATCCACATTAAATTTCATTTGCCATTTTGTTGCCCAATCACTTAGTTTTGTGAGATCTTTTTGAAGTTCTTCACAATCTGCTTTGGTCTTAACTATCTTGAGTAGTTTAGTATCATCTGCAAACTTTGCCACCTCACTGTTTACCCCTTTCTCCAGATCATTTATGAATAAATTGAATAGGATTGGTCCTAGGACTGACCCTTGGGGAACACCACTAGTCACCCCTCTCCATTCTGAGAATTTACCATTAATTCCTACCCTTTGTTCCCTGTCTTTTAACCAGTGTTCCCTGTCTTTTAACCATCCACTATGGGGCATTGCCAACATCCCCCCCTCACCCCCATATACAAACTCCCCAGCCAGATCAATACATTATTGATATATACAGATGCATAATCTACCAAGTGCCAGGCCTTGAAGCCTATAAGTAGCTAAAATTGTTTCTTTATTTTATTGTTGCTTTGTTTTAAATCAGAACAAGTAGTGTGATTTTTAAAATGCATTTTTAGGGTCAGAGGTTGCCTGTTTTCTGAGCTTCAGCATTGCTGCTCTGTTGTTTCCTGGCTGTCTTTGTTTTGCTCAGTTCTTTTGGTATCCATTCAGTCAAGTAGCAGGTCATGACACTAGCTGTTCATAGGTAGCTGAAGAAGGAGACCAACAAGATTTCTGTAGGCCCCAAATGGCTGCAACATTGTCTCTGCTTGCTGGTGGCCTGAAAATAGTGCAGACACAACTGATTAGCAGACGCCAAAATCCAGTAGCTGGACTTACAGGGCCAAGTCATAGGGCCTGGATGTAAGCAAGTGCAATTCCGTCAAAGTCAGTAGTCAGACCTGCTTGTGCTAGGGCTGTAGTCTGCTAAAGGTGTGTACCACCTGTCTGCAGTTGCAGCTCGGACCCACAGTCAGGAGCCTTGTAGTTCAAGGGTATCGGCCCTTCCAGATGTGCCAGCAGGGAGCCCCTCCTGGCCAAGCAGTAGGAGCTGTGCTAGTAAGTTTGTTTCCTCAAGAAATCTCTTGCCAACATTACAGGCAGCCCATGTCATCCTCTGACTCAGCATCAGTGTCATTATTTCTTTTCTTTGCGTGCTGGGAAGTTCATCTCAAACCGCTTGTGACAAACTGGAAATGATAGACTCCAAGTCAGGCAACATGCACAGGGCTCTTTCCTCAGCAGGCAGCAAGGTTAAGAGTCAGAGCAGAAGCTGGGATGTTAGTGATGGTAAAGGTCCCAAAGGAATTACTTAGAAAGATATAACACAATCTTTCAGGACAGTACAAATCAGACTGTAGTAGCTAACCTATCAAAGCCCTGCTCTGGACTGGTGGAGACCTTGTCATGTTCTTTTTGAAACTCTGCCTTTCACCCAGGAGCCTGATAAAACTGTGTGTCCTTGCAAAAATGAGTCTAATCTGACGAAATTACAGCAGAAGAAAGCCCTCTACCCCCAGATGATATAACATGGGATATTCATTTTTTGTGTGGAATGCCCTGCTGATAGAGGACCCAACCTGAGAAACAAGAGGCAAAAAACCCCCAAAACCCTACCTGGAAACAACTCAGATGTCCATAACTGTACTGCACTGTGGAACAAAGTCTGCCACCGCCTCTCACCCAGATACCCTCAACCATCCTTTCCTCCATGCACTGAGCTATAGGGAGCCACTGCAGTGTGTGCCAGAGGTGTGCACAACCTGCCTGGGCTCCTTGCACCTTGCTTCTTGCCCCAGCTGAACTGCAGAATCACACCGGTCACAGTGGCTATCCCATCACGTGGTCAAGGAATGGCCATGTTCCGTGCCCGTGGAAGGGTGAGGACAGAATCCACCATTCATTGAAGCCACTGGGAGTTTTACCGGACTGAGGACTGAGAAAGAACTTCAGTGTTTGACCCTAAATATTTGTATCCCCTGGCCCGTTGTGAATAGCTTTGGCCTGATTCTGTGCTGCATGGCACTTTTTGTAGGCATTTACATTGCTGCAAAGTAAGGGTAATAGGCAACCATATCAGAATGGTGGCACTTTACACTTGGTTTGTCCAAGGTAAATGTCTGTGCACTGTGCAAGACAATGAAGACTCAGGCCCACACTTGGTGCGGCATAGAAAGTTCAGATAGGGAAGAAGCCACATAGTGGGAATCATCCCCACATATATCATGGAGAAGGCTTTTGAGGCAGCTTTCTGTGCTGCATGGTAGAGGAAGGAGAGCTGGCACTAGAGTGGCAGTTGCAGGCTGCAGCTGCTACTTAGCCTGTATCCTGCAGTTGCTGCCTACAGGCATGGGTCCAGAGGATGGTAGTTGTGCATGCCCGGATTCATGTTGGGAATGCAGATTCCTTTCCATAGCTTCAGCAGTGTTGTTCTTAGAGCAAAGGTCTTTTACTTCTGTTTGAGCCCCTTCTCAGGATTTGACCTAAATCGACGTAACAGATTGACTGAGTTCTCACAGAGATAGGTAGTTTAAAATAAAGAAATCAGAGAAGGGGAATAAACGATAGAGCATATTCCAAATGCCAAAATTCATCCCCCAAATACTCCTGAGCTGGAAGCATAAATTAACTCTCCAAGACATGAAGGGAGCAATAGCATAACTGTAATAAGCAATCTAACTTTCAGTGCTTGATGTCACTTAATCATAATGAAATGTTAGACCTGTACATCGTGTGTCCTCCAATCATAGATTCTTTACACTCTTACACTATGCCTACCCATCTTTCTTCCTAAAACAAATAATCTCTCAGTCGCTTTGTAAACCACCAGTGACATTTAGTATTCTGATCACTGCAGGGAAGTCCACCTGGTATATAGTGTTTTAAATCCAAACAATGTTATGGCTATGCATTTTCACCAGCTTCATGGTACAACACAATAGCTCTGTTCAGTAAGAAGTAAATCTAAATTCCAATCCTCAGCTGATCAGGTTTATATCTATCTATCTATCTATGACTTTTACGCATCTTGAAACTACATCTGTCAAAACGTGTTAACTAAACAATGGGATACTTGAATACTCTCTGCTATCTCAAGAAAGCTTTTTTCCTCCCATTTCACTGGTTACATATTTTTTTGGTTTTAAACGGTGACAAAGAATCTTTGAAAAAAACTCATCACTGTCTACTAATGTCTGTAAAACACAATTCATCCTAGACAGTTTATCAATGTGTCATTTAGCTCAAGAAGCCTATAAAGTAGATGGAAACACATGGGATCTAAGTTGTCAGACACCCTGACAACACCCACAAATGGATGATTTTTTTTTATCTCCCCTGAAGAGGATCCTATTCTAGTTTCTATTTTGCTGCCTCCGCTACTAGAAGCTCGGTTGTGCCTTGCAACTGATGAAATCTCAGACGCACACACACATTGGAACTTCCCCAATTCACGAGAACAGGAAGGATGACTCCAGATGAAGTTGATAAAAAAACAACTGTCCAGACACAAGCATTTCCAAAGCCCACTGAAGTCAATAGAGTCTTTGCATTGACTGTCATTAGCTTTGGATGAGGCTCTTACTGACCGTTTTCCTCCTTGTTTTCCAACTAGCTCCTTTTCTTAATGATGGAGAAGCTGAAGAGAATAGCTGGAATCCAGGTCTGGCTAAACCTGTCAGATCAAAATGATGTATTTATAGTAAGGCCTTCTTATTTTATCATTCTACAGTACCTTTCCATACTGAACTCCTATCCTCCTTACCAGATCGTCCTGCTTATCCTGACTTTTGGTGTTGCGATCTCTCTTCATTAGCTTGTCTAGTTTAGTGTTAAGCATTGTATTGAATAACTCCTTGAGTGATTTATAAAGCTATCTAACTTGCTTTCTTGCTAACATACCTCACCTATCTGCCTCTATATCACAATATCTTATCTCTTATTTACTGTAGCTATTTATCAAATGGTTACAATCTCTCTCTCTCATATTACTGGCATCTACTGTGCCATGTAAGCTATATCCCTATATAGCCAAATACATTACTTTATTACACAATGACCCTTTAATGCCATGATGTCTACAAAAAACTCAACAATGGCTGAGCCACTGGTGTGCCGATACCACAATCTATCATAGGACCAATATTGTTTAATTGTGCTCCCCATCAGTCTGATTGTCTATCTGTTGTCTCTTGTCTTAACCTTAGTCAGTCATTTCTTTGGGACTGGGACCATCTTTTTGTTCTTTGTTCGTGCAGCACCTTCTTCAATGGAGTCCTGGTCTAGCACTGGGGCTCCTAGGTGCGATGGTAACACAAACAATAAATAAATAAAATAATCCTTCCTCTTTTCCACAGGTGCCAGCAGTTCACTTTGGTTCCCCAACTTCCTCTAAAAGTTGCATATGGATCATGTCATCTTAGTATTTTGTTGCTGTAGGCCAGGATTTCCAGTTAAAATCCAACAGCAAGAATGTCATTAACACCTTGTTTGCTTACCTTGTAATCCTGTTTCTGTCTCTCTGGCATTGCCTGAGACAGAGCGAGATGACGATAGTGAGACAGAGATTGGCCTAGTGATGGGAATTAGTGACCTGAGCGACAGGAACTACTAAGTTCCACACCTTGCTTTGTCATGGACTCCCTCTGTGGCTGTGATCTCTTTCCTTTGCTTTGCCCATCTGTAAAATGGGGATATTAGTACTTTGCTGCCTCACAAGGTAGTTGTTTCATTCATGCCTGTGAAGCACTTTGAAGATAAGTGCTTACTATTATCACTGTTGCCAGTTTCTATGTTCTGATTATTTCCCCACATATATATCATATCATTCTATACTAGTCAATTACAAGCTTGCATTGTTGTCTGTGGAGCTCTTTTATTTGTTAAAGTCAGTTCTAGAGAGGTAATCAACTGCAGAATGGTGAGAAAAATATTGTTAACTAATGTTGGAATAAAAAATTAAAACAAAAAGCCCTCTAGGAAAACCATTTCTCTCTATATTTTTGGGAGAAAAACCTTCAGAGGTGGATGTTCAATGCAATATCTTTCAGGCTTTAAATATGTGAAGCAGAATAATTCAATGGTGCACAGGGTGAAAGAGAAGCTGAAATGCATTGCTCAGCCTTATGTTACATTTTATTATAAAAAGAAGCTTTATAAAACTAACATCCATCTGGCCACTTGTTCTCATTAACAGATCACATAGTGCTTTTTTTGAAATGCAGACGTGTTAGTTCTACTGTGCTGGGTAAAAGCTAACACAGATAAATATAATCAGACTGGCTAAATGCCCTTTGCAGTTTCATCTCTCTCTCTCTCTCAAACTCTTGTGTCAGGATCTGCCATACCAGAACAGACCAGTGGTCCATCTAGTCCAGTTTTCTGTCTCCAGTGCCTGGTACCAGATGCCTCAGAGGAAGATGCAAGAAACCATGTGGTGGACAGATATAAAATAAGTTACCCATAGGGGAAGTTTCTTCCTCACCCTCATCCATCAGCAATTGGTTTATGACCTGAAGCCAGGGGTTTAATCTCTCTTATATATCAGATATTTATAATATATAATCCTATGAATTTAATGGCAGATAGTCTCTTTATCTACATAAATAAATATTGTTCTTTTTCTTTCTAAACCCACTCAACTTTTGGACATGATATGTTGAGGCGGTGAGTTCCGCAGGCTAATTATTCATTCTGTAAATAACTATTTCCTTTTATAGGTTTGAAAATTGTTGCTTTTCAATTTCATTTAACATTCCCAAGTTCTTGTTTTATGAAACAGGGTAAGTAGGAGCACACCCGATTTACCTTTTCTATCCCATTCATCAGTTTCTCTTACGTCTCCTTTCATAGAATCATAGAATCTCAGGGTAGGAAGGGACCTCAGGAGGTCATCTAGTCCAACCCCCTGCTTTCTAAACTACCTTAAAGAAGATGTAAATTACATGTATTCTCTCTTTAAGGCCCCTTTACACCATCAGACAGTATAAAGGGGCTTTAGTGTAAGTGAGAATCACGCCCTAGTAGTGTATTACAGTGTTTACCTGGTGTAGTATATAATAGCATGTTCTTTTCATGCTACCATACACCAGTAACCTGGGGACCCCAGTACCATGGTAGAATCAAACAGTAGTGCAAAAGCTATTAAGAGAGTGAAGGCTTGTGGAGATCTGTCATTAGAACAGACATGTTAGACCTGACTGTGTGTTTGTGTCTGGATTTACTTTGTGGAAGACAGTACACAGTGTTGTTGCGTGCTGTTAAAGAGCTGCTGGCATCCATCCCAGAGATGACTGAATTCAGTAACAGGTGAAATGACTCCTATATGTCTAGGTAAATACACATAAAGTGTATGTTGCAATTTGTCAAAGGCTTTAGGATGGATTCTTTAGGATTACAGTCACTAGCGTTCAACTGGAGAACAACACAGTGCCCATATGCAATTTCTCCTTTTTCCTCAAGTCCTCCCCATCTTTTACCCAAAGAAGGGGGAATATAGCATCCTCCCAATTCAAGCACTGACAGGTGCTACATAAATCTGTGTTTCTAGAGACTGTTAACTGTAGAAAGGATTTCCTTCTTGATCCTTTACCGGTGCCTGAGAACCATTAGTGCTCTCTCTCAGTGGATTCTCCTCTGGGGCTGTCCATGAATGACGTAACATATAGTTTGGTGATTTTCAGAACTCAGCCCCTCCCTTGCAACACTTTGTAATACTGACACAAACATGCATAATTAAGGACCCACCCATCCACTCACTAATGTGCTACAGAATTTATGGACAACCTCTTCCTCCCATGTACAAGGTTTAGGAGTTGGGTCTTTGCTGTCACAAAGGGTTTGCAGTCCTTATACTCAATGTAGTAACTTCATTAGCCTAAATTAAAGTAAAAGGCTGACTTGGATCCACAAGAGTAGATTTCCTGAGCTAAATCTCATTACACAATGTTTGAGATTACAGGAGTGGTAGAAGAAATAGAGAACGAATTTCAGGTAGGAAAGTCACAGCTAAGATCTGGGGGAGGGAGGAACGTGCAGAGCTCATTATCAATGTTTCATTAGGAGTCAGGGAGCTAACAGTCTTTATAACATAGATCCAGAGTAGTAGCAGAGAGGCACTGAAAAAAAAAAAGAGTGAGAGTTAGGGAGAGGGACAAAGGGCAAAGCGACGAAAGGACTGGGAAGTCCAGAAAGACCATGAGTACAGAGGAAGGGAATACAGTTCCTAAGGTGGGGAGTTTATAGTGGATCCCCGGGAGAACTCCATCAGGCTGCAAGAAAGCCTTTGGGTCTTACTAAGAAGTATGTGGCTGCTCTAGGCAAACCCTCCCCTGGAGAGGAACACAATGTGTGGGGCAAATTCTGTCTACCTAATGCCTGCTTGTGGCAACATATAAATCAAAACCAGAATCTGGCCTAGTATTGAGCCCTGGGTTATTCCATAAAGAGAGGCACTGCTGTACCATGAATCTCATTGGAGCTCTATGATTAATGCAAATTGAGTGCGCTGCCTAAAATAGGAAACCAAGTCAAAGCAATTCCACAGAACCAGAGCACACATCAAGGTAAGATGTCAAAAACTAGAATAAATGAGAATGTCCCTCCCCCCCTCCGATTCATTAAGGACCAAGTGATCATTGCAGACTTGGTGGTATAAAAGGAATCCTGATGGAAATTTATTATAAATCTGAGGATGGTTCAAACATACCTCAGATTGGACTGTCCTTACAGTACTTTCTTAACAATCTTAGGTAACTGCAGGAGGCTGGAGATAGGGCAGTAATTAGCAAAGATGCCCTCTGGTGAACTTAATTTCAATAACAGGATGGTGGGAGGTTAGCCTGGCAGATTTGCTGACAGAAAGATTAATCAGAATGTATTAGATACTAAAGGAAATGGTCTGCCACAATTGTGGGAGGCCAAGGATCGAAATTAGAGTGGATGACAAAACCATCAAGATTGTCTCATTTAAATCCTCAAGAGAAAGCACACTACAAACTGCCTGAACCCACGGAAACTGAATTACCAGAGTGACGTGGACTGACAGGTGTAAGAGGGGGGGTCAGTGCTGAACAAGGAGCCAATCTGGAGAAATACCAGGCTGTAATATCTTCTATTTTATCTGCAGCATAACAGCACTAGGATGCTTCAGATACAGTGAGTGACCCAATAGAAGGATACAAAAGAGCATTATTAAGTTTGGAGTAAGAAGGCAGAATAATTTCTCCTTTTCAAAATCAAATTCAAGTAGAAGCAGCCTTAGCCCAAGCCTCTTTATATAAATTAACATGATTCTTCCATATATCAAAATGAATGGTTAGGCCAGAGGTCTTTCATTGTCTGCAATTTCCTCTCAGCTGCTGTCCCTAGGCTCCTCTGTGTATCAGCATAAGATCAAATGCAAGAGAATGAGTATGTATCAGGGCTAGATCATTTGTGATATTTACCAGTTGCCATGTGCCGTCTCCTATATGGCTGAAGTAAACAGCTTGATCATATACTAAATCCAAGCTGGGCGCAGCACAGGACTGGGACAGGGGGAAAAGAGGCTTTCAGCCAACTTTGTTCTCACCTGATCCTGGAGCTGTTCCAGGCTACTATTTAGTGGATTTCTGCTATGTTCTGGGCAGGCAGGGTGGGTGGCGGAGGAGCTGTACGGTTACGCTGTGCTACTCAAGGATTATCTCATGAAAGGGAGAATCCTCAGGGAGCCAGATCTGTGACCTTTATGGATTTTTTGCCCTTCTGGAGCAGCGTGCATGATCTGCCCCACACATTCACCTGTCTCTGGTTTAAGGCCATTGGCTGCAACTTTGTGACCAGCTTTACCAACACCCTCAGGGACGTCACCAACTGCATCTTGACAAAAATACACCAGGGTCAAAAATGTTGTTGCCCTCAAGCCACCCCCATAAAAACAGCAAAACTACATAGCTCTTGTGGTAAACATACTGCATGTCACTTAGCAACCCCCAGCTGATGATGGAGAAGAAGGGAAAGGGCCCCAGTGGACTGCCCCATTTACCATGATATAGAAATTCCCTCTCAACTCTGTCAAACACAGGGTATGCCAAGGTGACTACAATGAAGAAAATTAACTACCATTCTGTATCCTGCCCAGAGATGCACATTAGGGAAGGCAGGAAGATCTGCTGCTAGTAGGGGAGAGCGTGTGCACCTTCCCCTTGCCCCTTCTATCAGAATGATTTGCCCTTCTCTAACACCTGCAATCAAAGGAACAAACGTCCACGAATTGAACCTCACAACCTTCTTGTGAGGCAGGAAGGATTAATATCCCCATTTTACAGAGGAGGCACACAAGTTAAAGGCCTGATTTTCAGACGCGCTGAGTGCTTGCAGCTCTCAGTGATAGAATTCTGGGGGCTCAGCATCTGTGAAAATTCAAGCCCTTGGTGATTTGCCAGTGGTCTCAAAGGACATCCATGGCAATGCTGGAATTCAGATGCAATATCTGTGTGCTGCTTTGAAGAGTGTTCCCAATGAAACACAAAACCACATGAAACTTGCCTGGTTATAGGTTTTTCTACAAACTCTAAACTCAGACAAACATTCTCAAGTGATCATCTACCATGAATTGGTTGAGTGAACCTGAGCCAATCTAAAATTGCTTGTAAAAGTGAAGGGAAATTCTGCCTCAAAACATATAACATCACAGATGATCTAGCCCAGTGTTCTAACCACAAGATTATCCTCCCTTTATGTCCACCCCATCATGCCACAGCAACTAACCCACAACAGACAGCTTTCAGAACTGCTTGTCACATGTCTGAATGTATTCATGAAAATCCTACAGCTGTTGGACTGCTGAGGAGACAGAGATCCCCCTACCCTAACATCCTTTTCGGGACACTGAAACATCTCTCTCTTCCAGAATTCCACCATTTCTTGCTTTACAAGACAAATCAGGGTCAGTTAATTTAGACAACATGAACAGGGGCAAAGAAGCAATTCTGAGATATAATCTGAAAGCAGTGATCAGGTGCTTATATGGCTACCCAAGACTAGAAATCATCAATCCAATGATGAGAACGGCAAGATGGAGATCAGCATGCAATGATCAGCCAGTGTTAACAACTGAGTAGTCAACTTCAAGGGGTGCCAATCAAACAGGAAAAAAAAATATGTCCTGTCTGCAGAATGGAGAAAATGAACATGCCTGGTAAGTTTAAGTGATTGCAATATTATTAGAGCGGTCATCACATTGAATATGCACTGAGTGCCTTAGGCAGGGCTTAAAGTGGTCTCAGAGAAGTTTTTCATTGCCTAGCAGTAGAATTTTATTAATTCCTAATCAAATTTTAGGATCAGACAGCTTGTTAAAATTCCCCCATGCCAGTGACCTATCTAGTTCAAACTCACCTCAACTGTCTGGCTTTGTTTGTTTGGGTTTGCAGTCCTGGGAAGGCCAGCCCACTTTAAACTTTTGCATTAAGCACACAGGGTCTATATTCCATAGTCCACTGAAGTCAGTAGGATCCTTAATTTCAATCAACTTTGGATCAGGGTCTTAAGAAGCAAGAGCCCTTTAATAACATCACAGAACACCTCAGATTCTTCTAAACAATCAAAATTACTGAAATGTACTAAACATATTGCAAATATAATGAGACAGATTCATCTCTGGTGTAAGCCCAGTGAAGCCAGCTGCAGCATCACTTTGGCTCATTGTTGGTTACAGCCATGCTGCCAATATTCACCCTATAAAAACTCCCATGCTTTTCTCATTCTCAACAGTGATTTGATTCTGGTAAAGTGAGGAATTTGTATCAAGAGAAATTGTCTCACTTTGAGGAAGGTTCCCAATGGAACACAAAACCATGTGAAACTTGCCTGGTTGCAGGTTTTGTTACAAACGCTAAACTCAGACAAATGTTTTGAAGTGATTCTCTACCATGAACCAGTTGAGTGAACCTGACCCAATCTATAATGGTGTGTTAAAGTCACATGGAATTCAGTTCGGTCTCAAAATCAAATGAGAGTTTCCTTTTTAGTTTTTAATCTTTGTTCAAACCTGAAACTCTTACTGTAGCCCAGTGATGTGTAAGCCCACCATAGATAATGTTAGCACTGGACCCTGTGAAGTGAAACATCCATTTTACACTGTTCTACTTGCAACATCTTCTCTACCCCCTGAATGTTCTATGCCTAGGGTTGTCCCATTCTTTCAAAACATTCCATCCCATCATAAGCATGGTAAGTATTGTGATGTTGGCATTATATTCTCCAAACACTCTTACATGGAGTTTAGTATTAAAACTAGATCTTTTTGAATGTGCTCCTCATTCTTCCTCTGTTGCCTTTATGGTGATCAAATAAAAGTAGTTTTTGCTTCTGTTTTCTTTATATTTTAGTGTAATGGTGGTGAATATTTTGTATATTTATGTAAGTATTTGAGCAGGCTAGGATAGCAGAAATATCTTAAGTGTTTAGGAAGCTTCTGTATTATTACAACTATAAACATAATTAGTAATGTTTAAGGAACAGGAGAAAATTTTTTAAAAAATATAAGAACTCATGGAAATCTGAGATTATTTCAATTTATAGTAAATAATAACTGCAGCTCACCAACACCTTTATCTGCACTACAAAGAGCAATCGGAAACTCAAATTAACAAAGAAAGCTACAACACAGGGAAAACTATCATCTTAAATTATCCATGTCTCAGTCAATGTCCAAATCCATAAAGTATATTTGAATTTCCACTCAGCTCTAATTAACACAATTTTGGAGACAGATCCAGAATTTAATTCCTCTAAACCTTGATATCACTGAATTTTGTCTCTCTCTCTCACCATTGCTTTATGTTTCACCTTTTCTGTATCTTTATTTTTATCCATCAGACTCTGGGACCCAATTCACTGGTGTCCTACTGTTTCTTTGTGCTAGCTATGCTATGGACCACTATTAATGGTGCAGTTTATAGCAGGTTTTAGATTGTTTTGATCTACACCAAGAGACCGGCCCAGTGCTGAAACAGGTGAGAATAAATTGACCACAAAGGTGGTCAAAAATCACCTTTTGCTCCCCATATCATTGGTCTTCTGCTGAGCACAGCTTGGTCAGACTGGAAAATCTGATCCTGTCATTTTAAGCCTACTTTTTGGATTTGTTTTCAGATTCCCCAGAAAAATTATACTTTGTGATGAGATGCTGCCTGTGACATATCTGGTGATCTGGGTTGGTTTTTTTGGGGGGAGGGGGACGGGGACGGAGGGAGAGGGAGATGGTTGTGGGTGTGTTGAAAGCTATAGTTATAATAGGAAGCTAACGTCAACCTTAATTATGGAGCAGCTACCACTGCTCTACATTACATAGTTTTAACTCACTCATCTGAAATGCATTCAGTTTTCAGCACAAACATTAGATTCAATTACCATTTTATTTCCCAAATATGGTAATACTGGCAGCCAGTAAAAGTCTATTTCAACAGCCCTTGATTAATTCAACAATGTATTTGTTTCCCTTCCTTCTGCATTACAAACTTTATCACTCTCTTATTTATAAAGGTGAGATCTAAAGAAGCAGAGAACCAGAAGCTTATGTAAAAAATTATCTTTTCATTACAATCTCAAGATATTAAGGAGTAAATTTCCAATGCAGTGAGTTACACACCCAACTCTAGTTGTTATGAGTTATAAGTCCCTATGCACCGAGCTGAAAATTTGCCCCTAAGCATTTTTGGATTTTTATCTAGCAAAGTGCCAGAATACTAAATAGAATTTTATGAAATTGCACTCAGTAGTAAAACTACACCATCTGATCTCCATAGAGTTTATAAACCTGCAACATACATACCAGCTAGAGCACCGTAATACACTTTAATGTTCACAGCCTACTATTGTTGCACCAATGAATTGCTCAATTCCATGGCATTTAGCTGGGATGGGCAGGGACTGTGTCCCTAGTCTCTGTTTGCCAGAAGCTGGGAATGAGCGACAGAGGATGGATCACTTGATGATTACCTGTTCTGTTCATTCCCTCTGGGGCACCTGGCACTGGCCACTGTCAGAAGACAGGATACTGGGCTAGATGGACCTTTCTACAAAACACAAGGGGAGGTCTATTTGCTCAAGGTCTCTCTTCTTCACAGTACTATTGCTATCTAAGCCTATTGATTACAGAGTTTAGCCAATGGATCACAAATTGATGTTCTTGGTTACAATTAATTAAAAGAGCCATGGCTGGGTCACCCTCTCCTGGAAGAATGGGGTTTTATTCTACTGGAATGTGAGTGCTGATGAAGGTTATGTTAGTATTTATGAAGGCGGCTCCAAAATTTGCCATCTAATCTTTGTTGTTGTTGAGTTAATTGTGTTTTTGACAAACAAAAAAGTGTGTGAAAGTATCTGCTTTCCTTGAAAAGTTCTGAGTCTTCACCAGAGCAGTTGTCATTTCAAAATATTCAGGTTTGGGGTCCTTGATCATTCGATGAAGAGTCAAAATTTTCAGTGGGGAAAACTGCACTTTCCAAGCCAATATACTATTTACTAATGAGCTCCTCAAGAATGGAGACTTTCAACTGTATCTACTAAGCATGCTCAGGATATCAGTGAGAGAGAGAATAGTGTGAGGAAATCCTGATCACTGCTTTTTAAAATGTATTGAATTGTAAATTGTAAAGCTCAAGAAAAGCACAGGCTTGATGATGGTCAGGTTCTGGAATCTTGTATGTGTTTGCAAAACAAGCAGCTCACAGGCAGTGGCTGCTTCATCCCCTTCTATGCCTCACACTGCTAATGTACCTTACCCTGACCTTAGGGTATGTCTACATTTCACCTGGGAGGTGTTTCCAGCTTGCACAGCTGTGTTTGTGCTAGCTCTGCTCAAGCTAGCATGGTAAAAATAGCAGTGTAGCCAGAATAGCCCGGGGAACAGTTCGGGCTAGCCTCTTGCATAGGTATCTAGGAGTCTGGGCCGGTACATACAGAGCTGCAGCCTGTGCTACCATGGTTACACTATTTGTTACAGTGCACTCCCTCAGGCAAAGGTAGCATGGATACATCTACATGAACTGGGAATCACACTTTTGTGATGTATGCTCAAATGTAGATGTACCTCTAGGGGAAGAAAGTAGCTTATACTCTCTGGGCCTCTCTATAGGCTGACAAGTAGTGTTAATCTTGACTTGTCCACAAAGAACCAGACTATAGCCACCAAATTAATGCACAGAAGTCAAATGGGAATGACATTTGGTCACTAGAAACCTTGGATAAATTCATCCTAGTAACAGAGATAATAAGCCATATCCCACTACTCATCTCCCAATGCTCTGGGCCATCCATTCCACTCAGGACAAAACTGTTGAAGAAAAAGTCCTCTCAATCACATCTTAATTCAGTCTGGTTTAGTAATATATGTATATGAAATACAAATATTGTTTCTGAAATGGGAGCATATGGGGAGAGAGAAGTCAGTGATCGTGGTTTCTAATGCTGTTTCTAGATCAAACAAACCTGAATATGAAAAAGTCTTTTTCGTTGTGTTTTTTTTTAAACCCACAGACCTTAAGATGAATTACTAGAGGGTTTTACTCTTGTATCTATAGAAATGAAATATGAGCTTGAACCAAAACGCCAAATTTTAAAAGAGGCTCAGAGTTTAAACCCAGATCCATTTCATTGATACACCCCTCTTTCTATCATGGGCCATAGCTAAATGCCACATAGAAACACCCAAATGTTGATGGGTCTGAAATCTGAATCTGCATTTTGAGGATTGGGTCTTTCTCTGAAAAATAAGCAGCACATTTTTCACATTCAATGGAAAAAAGGAAAGGGCAGAATATCTGTCATCAAACTGACCCCTTATCAGGATCGCATGCAGTCCCATTACTGCTATGACAACTAGCTTAGCTGTGAGCCAAATGCCAGAAAAAGGCCAGCAAAAAAATCCATCAGTATAGACTCATTTATCACCGCAAGAAAAAAAATTCTAGAGCTGCCACCCAAACCTGTATCCACTATGCCAGTCTTACCTTTTTCCAACATCAGTTGAGAGCACTGACTCCACAATGCAGAGCCAGCCTTTAAGAATGATAAAGGAGCCATTTATGATTGAAAATGATGTTTCTATTCAAAACAAACTATATTAAAGAAAAAAAATAATTAGTACAGAGCATAATAATTTGCAAAGACCAGAGACTGACATATTGCCTAAGAGACACTGTGAAACCAACTAACTAGTAACCACATTTTGTTGATTTTAATAGTTTACCAAATAAAATGCAGAAATTTAGAAGATTATTTCTTCATGGGTGTGTGAAACAGCATATGAATTGTAGAAAGAGCCTTTCCCAGTACATGATGCCATCTTGAATTCCCTATTCTGACAAGGGAAAACATATTTGTACCTTTATTTTGTGTCTTTTGATATGTTTTTCAGTTACTCTAGTACTGGTTGAAGGCGCAGGATTGACATCCCTGGAGATTGACTCTCTGTTTATCCACTGAACAGGTATAACACAGGCAGCACAGTCTTCCCCCACACTGGCCTGCCAATCTGCCTCCAGCACTTATTAAAAAATTTAACACCTCCAAATACACTGTATGCATCATGAATGGAACCAGGCCAATGTACTGAACTTCTCAGCTGGTGACAGAGACACATTTTATGTCAGTGTTAATCACATGCATATGGATATATTATGTGCCTCAAAAAAACCCACCATTTTCATCTCAGTCAATGGCAAGAGTTCATGAGATATTGTAGGGCTGCCAGATTATTATGGCTATTATTACTGGCTATCATTGCTATGTTACTACGGGCCTGAACTGCAAAGCTGACATTCAGAGCAATTCAGGAGTGGGGGAACTCGAGGCATTCGGATCCAAGGTTTTTACTGAAAGTCATCACTAGCCATAGAGCCAGGTTGTGCCTGGTCCTGTAGCAAGGTAGGGAGGGAAGCATAAAAGTTTTCCAGTCCTTTTCCTCCTCGTGATAGTCCCTGGGCTAGGGCCAGGAACAAAAATAGTGCCTGTGCTTGTCCCCTCCTATTTCTCCAGCATCCCAAAGGGATAGGGAAGTGACAGGATGACGGCTTCCCTCTTCTTCCTTTCTGGTCCATGGAGTTAACCTGTGGGACCATCCCACACTGTACAAAGGAGGGGGGCAGGTTGTGCACCCCCTTCATGCCAGGGACCTGAAAGGCGCAATTCCTCTTAGACCTACCCCACTCCCAAGCATGATGGGTGGTGCTCCACCCCTTCCTCAGGGCTATGCGCACTATCCCCATCAGGCCTTTTGCATTCTGCAAGGGGAGAGGGGGAAACCAAACAAATTCAGGAGTCTGAATTTTACTGACTCACTCTGTAATTATTATAACAGTTTGTCACCACTCCAAACAATGGCAGTAACGTCATCCATCTATGGATCTGCACATGCCTTTCCTGCTCAAAAGCACCACAGTGACAGCTGTCCTCCTACATGGTTTGCCTTAGGAATTTGGTACGTACCATATTCTCAGAACTACCATTTCTTGTTTCAGCAAAACATTTGCGGTGATTAGAGAAGAAAGACAGGGATGTAAGAGTCTACAGAATAGACCAGGAGATTGAAATCCGCTGTTCAAATATCGGTGCGCTGTAAACAGACATAAGCCCAGCTTCCTCAAATTGCTTTACTAACCATGTTAACCTCAGGGACACCCCTCTGTTTCCTGGGGTGAGTGAGCAATAATTCAGTGATATAGCTGTAATGGGACGAGTTCACTTTGCAGTCAGAATGGCTAACACAGCATACCGACATTTGAAGCTGTGGTTCTGAGATATGATGCATTATTAGCATTGCAGCTGAAATAACCCAGTAATTACTTAATGTTTGATATTTACATGGTGCTATATATTACGTTTGCTCAGAGATGGCAGGAGAACTGGGTCGGGAGGGGGGGGGAAGGTTACAAAAAAACCACAAATACGGAGCTATAAATGGTAATCGATCAATAGCCTCAGCTGCACTAAGGACCTAATCCTGGTAGGAACTGAGCATCACCAGCTCTCATTGACATTACTGGAGGTGCTCAGTTGCGGGCAAGATTGGGCCCTTCATGCAAATGATGCTGTTAAATAATCCAAACACACAACATCTCATTTGAAATATTGTATTATTAATAAGAGGAATGATGAATTTGCAGGTAAGGCACTGCACTAGGACTCAGTAAACATGCATTCAATTCCCAGCTCTGCCACAGACTTCCCACACAACCTTGAGCAAGTCACTTAATCTTTCTCTTTTGCTCTTCCAGATCCACTGAATGGGGCTGGTAATACTCTCTTTCTCCTACCCTTTCTCTGGGTTGTCTATTTTAATTGTAAGCTCATCAGGGCAGAAGCTGTCTCTTCCTATGTGACTGTACAGTACCTAGCACAACAGGACCTCCAGGTGCCACCATAATGTAAATAATAATCAATACATTTATATTTTTCTCTATATATAGTTGCTCCCTATAGATCATGTCCTTTCCTGTTCAGATGGTAACATACAGCACAGTAATATTCTGGCAATTTAAGTTGGGCTTATGTTGCAGCAGAAGGGAGCAGGAATCTAATTTCATATCATTTATGTTGTGTACAGGTCTCCATACTCTTTTAGGAACCATGTTTAAACCCTCTACTTACTGGGACTTTATCTTAACTTGATCTAGAATTGCATTTGAGCTTTTCAAATTAGTTTAGCTGTTCATTTAAACTGGTTGCATTTACATTGGCTTGGTTATGATGTCACTGGAAAATGGGGAAATAACGTTGTTTTTCCCAACTTGTGGATTCTTTTGCTTTTAACAAAACTATTCTGCAGAGAGTAATACACAACTGTGCTGAAGTATGTGTGTGTGTTTTCATATTTGTATAAACTCAAAGTGGTGAGTAATTTGAAATTTGAAATCTAGCTGCCATATAGTTTTTCAGTTGTCAATTCACATTTCATTGGATGCAAAATGAAACCACTTTCAGATATGTAGACTAAAAAATCAGATCAAATAGCTTTTATCTATTATTGCTGACTTCAGAGGTATTTTTTCAAAGATTCACATAAAATGCAAGCAAAACTTGACTGAGGAAGGACTCAGAATGAACTGCAAGATTGGGTTGTGGGGGAAGTAGATGGGGGAGGAGTATTATGTTATTGCTTTTGAACTATACTCTGCCATATCCTTCACACACAGGGAAATTGGCAGGTATAAGGATATAGGAGAACTGGAAGAAATAAAAGCCATAAGGATTACAATGTTAACCTACTGTGCATAAAAAAAACCCCAATACCCTTAGTTCATGTGATTGCATCTTGCAGGTGAATGTGAGATTCAGCAGTTCCCTGCATCCACCACTTGTGCTCTTGTGATGGTTAGAGAAAAGCCTCTAGAGACGAAGGGAAGGTCACTCGGGGGTGAGCAGCAATGAGAGCTGGAGCAGAGGTAGCAGTAGTGAGAACAGAGTGGATAGCATGCCATAAAGGGCACAGATCCAAGAATATAAATTAAAAAACAGGCAGATTTTGAATTAATATGACAGAATTTCAGCCTCAAGGTCCTGATGACTATACAAAATGCTGAAAGGTTCAGCCTCCTGCTTATGGTGTTACCACCTCTTGATGGAATTACAGCATAGGTCTATAATTCACAATTGCCTGTTGTGAAGTCTACAGGCACAGTATGGACAGCAGCTTTGATGACAGCATATTAGCCAGAAGAATGAAGTGTTCATCTTGTCACCAGAATCCTGCAGTGTGGGGGCAAACAGGCTTAGACAATTTTCTATGCATTAGTTTATATATTCAAAGATTATCCCAAAATGTGAACAACACACACCTGTTTTAAAATCAAATAATTTAGAATCTGGTCTTCCTTCACTATTCAGGGAAACTCCCATTGACTTCACTACCACTCTCTCTCGTGTGTCTCCTGTTTGCAAGATTCTGGTAGTGAAATGTAAGGAAAAAACACTGTTGATATTTATTAAATGTAATTTATGGAGCTCAGATGTGTGGTGGGATTCTGACATGATATAATAGCTAACCATGTGGTTAATTTGCATACTTCAATCCTAATAGTTAAAATTCTGTAAAAGCTGTTCAGAGTTTTGATAATATTTCACTGATATTGTCACTCTGGCCTCACTGCCATCAAATATAGGGCCAGATTATATTCTGACTGTGAAATAGAGCTTTCTCCCCATTATCTGGCAATGAGATTTTTTTTCTGTATATATTGAATAATTTAAATATAGACACAATCCTACAAAGTGTACAAGTTAGCAAAGGGAAGGTTATAACAGGTACCCTTAATGAAGCTGTAAAGGTTTTGCAATCACAGTGCTTTATATTAAGGAAACCAAGAAACCCCATATTAGATACCACAGTACACTGTAATCAAGAGAGAGCTGTAGGAGGATATCAAGAATGTGCAAAGGAAGAGCCAATTAAAAATGAAATGAGTGGCAGAAGCAGACAGACTCTTAAGAAAGGAAGACCCTATTTTCATGTCTCTGGCATGTAGTCATAATGAAAGAGGAAAATAAATAGCGAAAGTATGTGAAATATAAAACTTGTTTTTAAACACAATAGAGGTAGATTGTGCCATTAGATGTGACAGCCCAGGACAAGGCATGGTGGGTAAGCTGCTCCATCCAAGAAGTGTTGTAAGGAAGTGAAACTGTGATTAGAGGAACTTACCTCATTTAGAATGGTACAGGCCTACATATATTTAATAGATTATATATATTGCATATATAAGCAAATGCATAAGCAATATAATCTTTGGCCTAGTGTTTAGTGTGGTTAATAAGATTTTTAAATAACCTTTCTCGGAAGGAGTGCAAATAAAGCCTTTTTGGCTTACTGGATATCCTGTTATTCAGTACCCTGATCTGGGTACAGCTCAAGGACGAGGTTACTGTAACCTGCCAGATATAATCAGGATAAACGAGGAGAGTCCCAAAAGTCCCTGTCAGTTGTTATTCGGAATAAGTAAATAAACATGTAATATAAATTAATCTAGCGTGTAACGCAAAATATCATATTTGGTCATAAATATTATTACTTATTATATAAGGAATGAGAGGAGGGAGTTTGATAAAAGTAGGGTGTTATCTTGGGAATAAAAAGATTGTACTGAGACTTAAACTTTGCCTTTGTTTACATACAGCTTTTGGTGTGTGTACATGCAGCCAACTCATTGGCCTCGTCCATGCCAGCTGATCACTGGGGTAGAAACCTCTTCCCTGGATTTAAACTCAGGGTTAGCGGTGATTTTTGTCTGCTATAGCAAGCAGTGGTTGTCTGCTTTGCTAGGTTCATAAAGTAATCTATGGGCTGGATTGGTGGTTCTAAAACATCCTTACAAGTGGTCCCTGGAAGCAGCCCTCCAAGTCACCATTCCTCTCTGCTCTCTCCTTGTTGGGGCACAGGCAGTAATTTTCTGCTGGTCTATACCCAGGGCCGGCTCCAGGCTCCAGCGCAGGAAGCAGGTGCTTGGGGCAGTCAATGGAAAGGGGCAGCATGTCCAGGTCTTCGGCGGCAGGTCCCTCACAGTCTCTTTCGGAGGGAAAGACCCACCGCCGAAGTGCCGCCAACGAATGAATTTATTTACTTTTTCTTTGCTGCAAAAAGCTGGAGCCGACCCTGTCTATACCAGTAGGCAAGGAGAAAGACTGCTCACATTTAAAGAATGCTAAGGTCTCTGCCTGTTTACTTACTGGTATCCACATACTACTCAAATGGTAAAAGACTATGGGGCAGATTATAAAACTCTTATACACATGGGCAAGCAATTACTCACCTGAAGAATCCCACTGAAATCAATCCCACTAAGTGCCTCATCCAGCTCCCACTGAACTTAATGCAAAGCTCCCAATGACTTCAGTGGGAGGTGGCTTGAGTCTTAAACTAGCCCAGGTAATAAAAATGTAGGGGCAGGCTATGAATCCTTTGCTCACCTGTGTAGTGCACCTGAGTCCCTGGGAGTCTTTCCACTGGGTTCATTTGGAGTAGAACCAGGCTCTTGGTGAGAAAATAGGAACATATCTACTTGGGTTCTGCCTCGACACAACCCATCTGAAATGCTCCTCAGTGCAGGCGATAACAGCTCATCATTAGGCAATACTGTGGCAATAATAGGACTAAATAACCCTGCTTAATGAACAAGACAATTGGCCTTTGATAACAGAAAATCCAGGAGAAAGCTCTACAACAAGATACCACTAAAATAACTATGAGAAAAATCTTTCCATTGGTCAGCCCAACCGGCAGATCTGAATAACATGAGAAGTCTGAATATGTTCAATTTATTATTTTCACCATGGAAACGCTCAACAAAACTGACCTTTTCAGCTTCAATAAAAGTGGATTTTGCAGTAGGTCCCTTGTCAGCTGCTTCAATAATAAGTGTAGGTACTAAAACCCAGAGTTATTAAAAACTAAACAAAGATGAAAACAGTCACCTCCCCCCCTGCTCCCCCGCAGCCTTGATCTGAAAGGGATCAGACTTAAATCAATCACCAATTACAGACACGTAAGAAAACCTAGGGCCAAATTCTGCTCTGAGTTACGCTGATGCAAACCTGGTGTGACTCGATGGACTTCAGTGAAGCCATTCCTGACATGAAATGGTGTAACTCATTGTAGAATGTGGCCATTTGTTATCTGCTGTGGCTACTTTTATCTAAGAGTCATTCAGTTTCATGGGAAGTCTTTGGTATTGCTGATCCTTCTGTTATATTGATCCATTCTGATCAGGCTGATAACTTATCTGTTATTCCATAGAGCTGCTATTGTTCACTATGTACTTTAAGAGTGGGTGGGGGCTGGAATTCTACTTCCAAAGGAACCATTTCACTTTTGCTGAGATAGGAGGTACACAAAAGTTGAGAACGAGCAAGTGAGAGAGATCATTATCTGAATTATTTTCAATAAATTCAGACTGAAATGTTTCTTACTGGGGAATTTTGGTAACTGTCAGTCAGGGTACACACAACCAACCTCAATAACTATGGCCATAACTTTCTTCAATATAGTAATAAATATTAATACTGTCCTTTTGCATGTATGCTTTGTTAATGCGATATAATATCAGGAGACTTGTGCAAAAGGTTACCAAACAATATGATCTGCTGCAGGGATTATTTCTCAATTGCATTTAATTCTTTTCATTGGCTGTGCAGTTCTTCTTCATTCAGGAAGGTACATTTAAACATGCCGAAACTCGAGCAGTTGTATTTAAGTCAGTGTTTCCAAGCAGACATGGAATGCAAGGGAAATTGTTATTTTTGACATATTCCAATATAAACTCCACATGTATTATATCTTAGTAAAATATACTGGAAATATACTGAGCAAAAATTAGACACCAGTAAAGAAAGGGCAAAACAATTTAATGACAGCTTTAAAATTAAGGCAAATCTCATTGTTAATTATCATCATTAATTCTCCCTCTAAACCTGCCTCCCAATAACACATAATTATTGGCACTGGGTCAAAAGGCTGTAGTTTTACTTACAACTCAAAATAAGTGTTTAACATTCCAGATGTACTCAACACAATTACATGATATGCCACACTGAAAACACCACCTGATTCCAAAAGGTATGAAGATATGCAGACCTGCACAAGGGAGATGTCCAGTGGATGCTGCAGGTGACTGTGAACCTTTACTCCTGGAATTTCTTTCCAGCTTTGACACTGACACTCCAAGTTACTTGTATTTTCTGTGCCTGAGTTTCTCCATCTGTAAAATAGGGAGATTACATGAAGTTGCACTTCATGTATTCAATTTTGAAAGTTCTTTTGATAAAAGTTTCCCTTAGCAGTGACACCCATTGCCAATAATCCAGACCTTAACCCAAATTATGAACCAGAGAGCATTCTTTAAAGTTTGGGAGAGCCATGGAATACATATGGTTGGCCATCTATTCAGTAGGGAAACTTTTCTAACTTATTTAGGGATCAAAACTAACTTTACCTGGCCCACTCTCTCAGTAGTTTCAAGTTAAGTATTATTTATCTCAGCTTTCCAGAAAAATTGTTTTATACAGAAAGCTAATTTTAATAGAAGTGATGGAATCTGGTCAATTAGGAAACATATATACACACACACACACACACTATACATATATATATATATAAAAACTCATTTATATCAGACTTTACAGACAACTTTCATAACAAGTGTCCATATATGACATGATGGGAAAAGAACCTGGATACACAAAATTACCCCAGGGGAATGGGTTTTGATCTAGAAAAGGTGATCAGCAACCTCAATTTTCTTTTAGATACTGTTTCATTGGTACCTCACACCAGTCAGGTTAAAAAATAGAGAGAGACTGAATGGGGATAAATGGAGAAATTGTTGTGAAAGAGATTCTATGCATATATAGTGGACATGTCCAGTCATTAAGAAGTATTGCAATGTGATTAATCCATAATGAAATATCACACAGCCTGTTGGATATTTATTACCAAACAATTGTTTGGCCATCCTCCTGGGGTTTCTTAGATGAAATGGTCATACAAAAGGAAATAAAGAATTAATCCCTCATCTGCTAGTAGCTAGTTGGCATCTGACAGTCTCCCATTGGAAAAAAAATAGTCCAACCATTGAGGAATGGTTCAAAGCATATGAGAGGTTGTTGTTATGAAAAAATTAACAGATCAAATACATGCCCTGCAAAATGGACAGGGGACAAATAGCTACTTAGATATTTGGTCATCTTTTACTCTGTACTCAAAGTACATTCAACTGCAAAAAGCCAAGCACATCTGTCCAATTTTTTTGAATATTAATATTTTTGATAGACAAACCTGGTCTGGTAACTATGTGTAATCAGAGGATTCACTCAATTTAATAAAATCACTAGAAACACCACATCATGGGTGTTGTAATGGTGCTCACTTTACAGTATGGTAAATAGGGAGATCAGATGACTATTTTACTGTATAATGTCTCCTTAAACCAGGGGCAGCTCCAGGCACCAGCGCACCAAGCGCATGCCTGGGGCGGCAAGCCGCGGGGGGTGGCCTGCCAGTTGCCGTGAGAGTGGCAGTCAGGCAGCCTTCGGCGGCATGCCTGCGGGAGGTCCGCTGGTCCCACGGTTTTGGCGGCAATTTGGCGGCGGGTACACCAAAGGCGCGGGACCGGCAGACCTCCCACAGGCGTGCCACCAAAAGCCGCCTGACTGCCGTGCTTAGGGCGGCAAAATACATAGAGCCGCCCCCGCCTTAAACAAAAGCTCACTGTTGTAATGACTGTTTTGTTTCTGATGTTTACACGGCAAGGAATTGTAAACCTCTTAATAGTGCCTAAATAAATACTTTTTTTTCTTAAATGAGTTCTGTAAACTAAATGAGGCATATTAGTGGCACTACATACAGCAATTACAAAATATTAGCAGTATCTTTTCCACTCTCTCCACTTGAAGTGCCTGTCTCATTGGCCATCACTCATTTTGCCTGCCTGCACTGTTGAAAGATGAGAGATGGACAAAACCTTATTCTTGACAGCTTCAAAAGCCTTTTGTCATTTTGAAATACGGTATTATGCAAGTATGTGTTTCCAGACCACCTTCTTCCCTGGGTTTGTGTAAGCAATTGTTGTTTCATCACAAAAGTTTGGCTCCTGCAATTCCAGCAGCAGCAGTTGTCCCCTTGTGTAGAAACACTACTTGTACCTTTGCCACGTTTGCATTTCTCTCACATTTGCTGTTCTCTGAAGAGCATTCAGTACAACCAGGAAGACTCCATTCTGCATGAGCCTCTAGACTCCACAGGCTTGGTTCTACTCTGGACAGCTGTGACACACAACTTCAGGCAGTTTCTCCTTTCCTGCTCCTGCTGCCCAATGATGTCCATTTACCCCAACTATTTTTGTTCCATTCAGATACCAGCTTCAGCAGAGTCACAAACAATATAGCTGGAGCAGGAACCAGTGTTACGATCAACGGCTTCCATTCTGAATCCTTCTTTTCAGCTGCATTTCAGCTGAAATAGTCCTCATACAGCCTGAAATGTTCAAGGCTTAGTTTCCACCTCAAAGGTGACGATTTTTAATTTTTTTTAATTTTTTTTTTTGACATTTTGAAAATCATTCAGCTTTGGAGAGTGAAGAGAGTGGAAAATGATACTTTCCCCATTCCTTGCTCTCATTTTTGGAACAGCTTTACAGCAAAATGGCTGAGGGGTAGAACCAGGTGGCATGGGAATAGCTTTCAGATATACTCGAGCAAGATACGAAAGTATAGGACAACAGAGTCTGTGCTCTAAAGAGTTTACAATCTTGAAACCATGCCATGGTTTAATGACATCCCTGGCCTGCTAATAGTTCTTTTGGGGGAGATGGCAATCCTAAAGGTTTCAAAAGAGGCCAGAATAAAAGAAATTTTCAACAGAGTTCATTCGAAGCTTTGAGTTCCCAGACTGAAAAGCTTTGTGTTGCAATCAAAGAACACCATATCTGTGAGCTGTGTCAGTGCAGAGGAGAACGCGATGTCCTCAGCAGGGAAATCGGTCAGGCTTCATTCAATATGGGGCACAACACAAAGCTTTGGATTTAAATGGCTTATTGTTAAAACCCCTAAGATTAAATAAGAATATTAAATATCCTTGGATGAGCCAGGAGAGAGTGAAAGAAGGAAATGGAGGGAGTGAAAAAACAAACCAAAACAGGAGAAAGTAAAAAGAGGAATAAAGACACTAGCTTGCGGCTAAGCCATTTTATTTTAGTCACTATCTGTTGTTCTTTTCCATTTGCTTGAAATTTAGACCTTTGATCCCATCATTGCATCTGCTCATGGCAGTGTGGATGATTGCACCTGACATGCTTACTCTACCTATGACATTTAGACACCTCTCTCATCTATCCACCCAGAACATCCTTGAAGTAGGATTGTTAATGGGAAGTGCATTACGAGATTGCTCATCCTCTCAGAGAGTCCGCATGGGATGTTCACATGTCATTGAACCCCAAGGTAGATGGAGAGATTGAGGCAGTTACACAAATAGGGAATTTGGTTTAATTGTCACAGTTCACAGCCTGGGCTGACAACCCAAAGCACAAGCCTGGCAGTTCATACTCCTCCAAGAAACACAGGCAAACAAAATAGTTATGAAGCCCCAGGCAAAGTCTGTGGAAGCGAGAGAGGAACTCCCGAAGCAGCCAGCAAGCCGATATCTCAGCCCCGACGCAGGCTGCACATGCTCACAGAGGCAGCAAAGAGTCTTGTGGCACCTTATAGACTAACAGATGTTTTGGAGCATGAGGTTTCATGGGTGAATACCCACTTCGTCGGATGCATATAGTGGAAATCTCCAGGGGCAGATATATATGAGCAAGCAAGAAACAGGCTAGAGATAATGAGGTTAGTTCAATCAGGGAGGATGAGGCCCTGTTCTAGTAGCTGAGGTGTGAAAACCAAGGGAGGAGAAACTGGTTCTGTAATTGGCAAGCCATTCACAGTCTTTGTTTAATCCTGAGCTGATGGTGACAAATTTGCAGATGAACTGAAGCTCAGCAGTTTCTCTTTGAAGTCTGGTCCTGAAGTTTTTTTGCTGCAGGATGGCCACCTTAAGATCTGCTATGGTGTGGCCAGGGAGGTTAAAGTGTTCTCCTACAGGTTTTTGTATATTGCCATTCCTAATATCTGATTTGTGTCCATTTATCCTTTTCCGTAGAGACTGTCCAGTCTGGCCAATGTACATAGCAGAGGGGCATTGCTGGCATATGATGGCGTATATTACATTGGTGGACGTGCAGGTGAATGAACCAGTGATGGTGTGGCTGATCTGGTTAGGTCCTGTGATGGTGTCGCTGGTGTAGATATGTGGGCAGAGTTGGCATCAAGGTTTGTTGCATGTATTGGTTCCTGAGTTAGAGCTACTATGGTGCAGTGTGCAGTTACTGGTGAGAATATGCTTCAGGTTGGCAGGCTGTCTGTGGGCGAGGACTGGCCTGCCACCCAAGGCCTGTGAAAGTGTGGGAATCATTGTCCAGGATGGGTTGTAGATCCCTGATGATGCGTTGGAGGGGTTTTAGCTGGGGACTGTATGTGATGGCCAGTGGAGTCCTGTTGGTTTCTTTCTTGGGTTTGTCTTGCAGTAGGAGGCTTCTGGGTACACGCCTGGCTCTGTTGATCTGTTTCCATATTTCCTCGTGTGGGTATTGTAGTTTTGAGAATGCTTGATGGAGATTTTGTAGGTGTTGGTCTCTGTCTGAGGGATTAGAGCAAATGCAGCTGTACCTCAGTGCTTGGCTGTAGACAATGGATCGTGTGGTGTGCCCGGGATGGAAGCTGGAGGCATGAGGGTAGGCATAGCGGTCAGTAGGTTTTCGGTATAGGGTGGTGTTAATGTGACCATCACTTATTTGCACCGTGGTGTCTAGGAAGTGGATCTCCCGTGTAGATTGGTCCAGGCTGAGGTTGATGGTGGGGTGGAAGCTGTTGAAATTGTGGTGGAATTTTTCCAGAGTCTCCTTCCCATGGGTCCAGATGATGAAGATGTCATCAATGTAGCGCAGGTAAAGAAGGGGCGTGAGTGGACAAGAGCTGAGGAAGTGTTTTTCCAGGTCAGCCATAAAAATGTTGGCATATTGTGGGGCCATGCGGGTGCCCATAGCGGTGCCACTGATCTGGAGATATATATTGTCATCAAATTTGAAATAGTTGTGTGTGAGGATAAAGGCACAGAGCTCAGCAACCAGTTGTGCTGTGGCATCATCAGGGATACTGTTCCTCACAGCTTGTATTCCATCAGTGTGTGGGATGTTTGTGCAGAGAGCCTCTATATCCATGGTGGCTAGGATGGTGTTTTCTGGAAGGTCACCAATGCATTGTAGTTTCCTCAGGAAATCAGTGGTGTCACGGAGATAGCTGGGAGTGCTGGTGGCATAGGGTCTGAGTAAAGAGTCCACATATCCAGACAGTCCTTCAGTGAGAGTGCCAATGCCCGAGATGATGGGGCATCCAGAATTTCCAGGTTTGTGGATCTTGGGTAGTAGATAGAATAACCCTGGTTGGGGCTCTAAGGGTATGTTGATTTGTTACGGTGTTAGTGTAGGGAGTGTCCTGAGCAGATGGTGCACTTTCTTGGTGTATTCCTCAGTGGGATCTGAGGGAAGTGGCCTGCAGAATTTGGTATTGGAGAGTTGTCTGGCGGCCTCCTTTTGGTAGTCAGACCTGTTCATGATGACAACAGCACCTCCTTTATCAGCCTCTTTGATTATAATGTCAGGGTGGTTTCTGAGGCTGTGGATGGCATTGCGTTCTGCACGACTTAGGTTATGAGGCAAGCAATGTTGTTTTTCCACAATTTCTGCCTGTGCACGTCGGCGGAAGCATTCTATGTATAGGTCCAGACTGTCATTTTGAGCCTCAGGAGGAGTCCATGTGGTTCTAAAGCAAAAATCCTTTCCAGAAAAAAAAAAAAAAAAAAAAAAAAAAAAAGCTGACCCGCTAGCTGCTAGCTAGCTGCACTCACAACAGCAAATAAGTTGTGTTCAATTTTAAGCCAAGTACTTGCCAGATGGAACAAATAATCAACTCACTATTATGCAGTAATGAAAGACCAGACACTATTTCACCATTTCATACCCACTTTACAAAGCTAATGTGCAGTGAAGTAGATCTCCTTGGATCCGAGTCTGCTCCTATCAAAATCAATTGCAAAACTCCAGTGACTTCAGTGGCACTAGATTTCGGTCCACACCCACTGGGCCAAATTCATCCCTCGTGCAAATCCATTGCCATTGAGCCCCCGGAATGAATTTGGGCCATTCACTTCAGTGGGATAATTTGAGACCCTTCACCTTCATGGCCACATTTTCCTAACTCGGAATCTCAAGGTAGCGTACCAACGTGACGTTTCCATGGGCAGTTAATTATACAGGAAATTTTGGCCCCACATTTTGATACAAAGGCCGTTTGTGCCTGAGGCTTTTTGTTTCACTCCTATTCTCTAACTGAATTCAAATCACATATGAGAAAATAGTTAAACTAAGACATATTATAGCTGGACAATGTTTCTTAACAAGCAGAAGGTCAGGGCTACAAGAGAAATGCTCAGATGTTTTCATTTCTCTTTCTTTTGTCATGGTATAAAGTCTAATAAAATTACTGCTACTACTTCCCTTTCAAGAAACAAGGACAGGTTCCTTTAAGTTATTGCTGTTAACACCTAATGCTAGAGAAGTTCTTAATTTTCACCAGTTTTGTTGGATTTTCCTTTGATTTCTTTATTATTCATTTACAGGTTTAAATATGTTTTGTAAGCTTTAAAATCTTTCCCCTGGGTTTAAATAATCCTCGGTTTTTATACATTCCAGCATTCCCAGATGAATTAAAGCAATTGAGTGCACTATCCAAACCTGAACTAATTTGTTTTGCTAGAAATGGGACTCTTCATCCAGAAAATGCTGAAGACATTTGCCCTGCACTGACACCGGTTGCACCATAACTTTTGCTACGTATAGCAACATTGGCTCTTTCCGCAGCACCATCACCTACCCTATGGATACAGTAATAGATGGGTATCTGTACGGTGCTATTTATGTAATAACTAACATGCCATAAAATGCTAGAGTAGACCGGGCAAATTGAAGTATTTTCTTGAATTAGCTGGTGAACCCTCGGGCAGGAAACTAACTCAGTTAAGTCAAAGTTGAACTAAAGCACTTGGAGATCGACAGATAAGCGCTATATAAGAGGTATTATTAATAGTACACTAAGATTTTTCAATGTGTTTGTTTTTACATCATTTAATTTTTTGCTAATGTAGACAAGCTCTATATGGACAACTTTGCTTCACTCCCTTACAATGCATGTTTGAGCTGGGGTCTACAAACCACAGGGAGGAAGCACTGCCTGGGAAACAGAATGGCTAATATGACTAAGGGTAGGTCCATACTTACCTGCCAGGTCGACGCGGAGAGTTCGACTTCTCGGAGTTCGAACTATCGTGTCTAATCTAGACGCGATAGTTCGAACTCCGAACGCGCTCCCGTCGACTCCGGAACTCCACCACTGCGAACGGCGGTGGCGGAGTCGACGGGGGAGCCGTGGAGTTCGATCCCGCGGCATCTGGACAGGTAGGAAATTCGAACTAAGGTAGTTTGACTTCAGCTACTCTATTTGCGTAGCTGAAGTCGCGTACCTTAGTTCGAAATCCCCCCACCCCGTAGTGTAGACCAGGCCTGAGTCACATTCTGTGCAGCATAAGAGGAGTGGCTAAAATCTAGCTGAGGCCCCTCGCTAGCATTCTGAATTCAGAACAATTCCATGGACAGCAGCTAATTTAGATATCCTAGTGCTGACACTGTGTGAGTCCAGAATGCATGAACAGAACATTGTTTGCATGCAGCAGTCAGGTATTAGTTAGTGTGTAGGAGTGTCATCAGGACAAATAGATACATCCTGCAGGTATCCTAGGGAACAGCAGAGGCAAATCCGTCTGGTTTTCACATTGCCAATTCTAAGAGAAGTCCAGCACTTCACAGATACGATGGAGTGTGTTCATTCCTAGGAACACGTTTATCCACCTCTTTTAATAAACCAGGTTACAGCTGAGTGAACGGGGTGTCTCCCCTAGAGCAGTAAAGTTAATACTCAGTGTTTTTTTAGATAAAGAAAGTCTTTCCAAATCCCCTGGCATTTAAAGAACTACAAGCCAATATTTATAGAGATTAGGGCCTGATCCTATGAGATGCTGAGCACTGTCAGCCCTAGTGACTGCCAGTGGGAATTGAAGGCCTCACCATTTTACAGAAGGAATGCAGCACCTTACTGGATGGGACCCTATGAGAGACAACCTGTCTAGTTGATTGAACAAAAGGGGCTGGATGACAGGAGCTCCTGAACTTGAAGCTGGGTTTTGCCACTGACTCTCTCTGAGTGTGGGGAAGTCACAGTGCCTCTATTCCTCAGTTTCCCCATAACAAAATGGAGACAAGCCTTCCCCACCTCGCCATGGGAAAATTAATGGTTGTGCAGGGTTTTGTACTTTAAAGCATTATTCTTTAATACTCTGCTACTGTCTGTGTCCTCACTAGTATTCAGCATACTTTCAATGTCAATATGTGATGTCTATTTTTATTACAAACAATGCTGCATTTCTTCTCCAGGTGCTGCTCGCCTTTCTATTCAGCTACTCATCGTCAGCTGTTGCTCCTTTTATTCCTGCTACTGGTGAAGGGCGAGTGTCTGGAGATGTCTCTTTGTACTACAGTGCCTTGTGCTGCCTGATATGCTGCAGGCCTATTTTTCACTTTCAATACTGGTAGAAGAAAATGTGACAGTCATGGATTACACATGATATTAATCTAGGAACTAGAGCTTGAATAGCGGAGTAAAAGTCAACAAAACTGAAAGTGTGAGTGAATAAAAAAAAAGAAGTTACCTGAAAGGAAAAATAGGCTGAGCAAGCCAATTTGTGACCATACTCTGTAATTGCTGTTCCCTCATCTTTCCTCCCACCCACAACCATCTGTTTGTTTTATCCATCTGGTACATCTTCTCATAAACATGACTAAGATCTGGGAGCATCTGTCCTCCATGTCTGTATAGCACCTTGCATAACGGGCCTTGATCCCTAATTGAGGACTCTAGAATGGCTGCCAGAGTATATCCATTGTTTGAAACTCTAACCAGCCTTCTTCTGAAGTTCAGAAAAGCTCAGATAATGTCTGCTCTAAGAGTCCAAATAGTTCACACAAGTCTTGAAACTTTAGATACTCATATGAACCCAACTCTGAACTAGTCAGCAGCATTAGAAAAAGATATGGGATAAAGTCCTAAAAGCCCTCTTCTTACTTCTTGAAGTGATCCAGTGTCTAAAAGAGAAGTCATAATAGTTATGTCTTTATCAAACTGAAGTCACTTATTTTTGTGTTATACCATCAAGGCCTAGAATTAGATACAATTAGAATTAGATACAATGGCAACTATTGTCATGTTTCTGATACATGCGCTCTTCTGCTTTTTGTGCTTTAGTATGACTTCTTCATTACGGATGCTGAGGAGAAGACATTTTGTTATCTCAGATTCACTTTCTTCCTTCACGTAATGAAGAGCAAGTTTTTACAATATGTCAGAAGAATAGCCTATACATACTAGATAAAAATGTAATGCTGTACCACTAGAACTCCAACTTCTTCAAGGAACACATGAAAAAAACATGCCTATCTGTTACAGCACTCAGCTAATGAACTCCCCCATTTGTTTCAACACCTGAATATAGTGGCACCACCTGTGTGTTACCAACACTACTTCCTTACAAAGGATTTTTCCTTCTCCTTTTATTATTCGGGCTTTCCTATTACTCCTTTCATTTATTGATGCCTGAACCAACTCTGTGAGGCAGTGCTCGCCCTGGCTGTAACCGATACGAGTTTCTTGGAAGGATGGGGTTTCTTTATGTCTTCATCCCATTCTTCTGAGTTACTCCATCCTTCCCTTTCTCTTCTCCCCTTCGTCTGTTTCACTTCTTTTCTGCTCTCCTCTATCTTCTGTGTCTTTCCGCCCCTCTCTCCTCCAACTCTTCGCTTCTCTTCTATCTCCTGTCCCTGTCCCATGGAAACTCATCATCTTGATGTACTACTCACTGCAGTGAGGGGAAGCCCATATCTGAATACAAGCTGTACTCCCTATCAGAAGCACTATATACACATATAAGAAATACAAAATCTTGGTTCTCTCTCCTCCCTCTGCCCAACATTCCTTTATTTTCCCAGAATCCAAAAAGTCTTACGTATTCAAAACAATTTAAAAATAAAACAAAGGAGAATTAAACTGAAAAAAAAATCCATGCACTTAATACCTGATCCCACAGGCGCACACAGCTTCCTCTCATTTCAAAATTTATATATCGATCCTCCTCAGGGCTGTGGAAAATTGTTTTTTGTATCAGTCTGATTTTTCCAGATATGTTGCTTTTATTAAAATGCTCCATTTACAGCCTTTTAGAATCACACCTTTATTCTGCAAAGGTGTCTCTATTGCATCTGCATTTCTCCTTTCTTTCAGAGGTGATATGGACCACCTGTAATGCTAGTGAGGCTAATTAAAACAAATGTTAATTAATTGTGTATTGTGAGCCACATTACAGTTAACGGGCAATGTTCTCTGCTTCCTGTTGATACCCACACTTTACTCACACACACAGCTGCTCAACCCTCAGTTTGGTAATAATCCATTAGTTACTTACACATAAAGTGGGTGTCAATAAGCATGAGCTACTCTGGTTTTATATGATTTTCATGCATTTCACACCTACAGTGAGCTCAATTCTTCCC